>NW_027596950.1:0-115000 GCF_964194155.1 Cetorhinus maximus | reverse complement strand
TATTTAAATCATTTCTTCAAAAGAAACCTCTTTTTATCCATTGGAACCACCTAGACTGTGTGTTTATGTCTTGTGGTTTTCCTAGAATCCTTTTGAATTTCAGGGTGTTTTTTTACAAAGGCTGGTTGATCTCAAAGAAAGGACAATCCTGTTTTATCTTCACAATACAATGGAATTGCAATTTTGCTGGAAATCTCAACTCGAACATTATACTCAAAACTTTGGAATGTTTGAGTATACTTTTCCTTTAATCTAATCTGAGGCTTTTGGCTCTAAAGTGCTGAACTACACACAAACACACACACATGACTTGGGTTGGAAACAACTGTGCTAAACTTAAATAATTACAATGGAATGAGGACAGAGTTAGCTGGAGTGGACTGGGGAAGGAGTCTAACAGAAAAGACAGTTGATGAACAATGGCAGATGTTTAAGGAAATAGTTCATAACTCACAACAAAGATATATCCCAGTGAGGAGGAAGGATTGTAGGAAGGGGATAAAACAACCATCGTTAACCAAGGAAGTTAAGGATAGTGTGAAACTGAAAGAAAAAACATACAATGTGACAGAGATTAGTCGTAAATGAGAGGATTGGGAAAGTTTTAAAAACCAACAAAAGATGACCAAAAAATAATTAAGAGGGAGAAAATAAGCTTTGAGGGTAAACTAGCAAGTAATATAAAAACAGACAGTAAGAGCTTCTTTAAATATATAAAAAGGAAGAGAGGCCAAAGTGAACATAGGCCCCTTAGAGAATGAGGCTGGGGAAATAATAATGGGGAACCAGGAAATGGCAGAGGAGTTGAATAAATACTTTGCTTCAGGCTTCACAGTAGAAGACACTAATATCATTCCAAAAATACTAAATAATCAAGGGGCAAAAGGGTGAGGTGGGGGGGAGAGGAAATCAATACAATAACAATCACTAGAGAAAAAGTACTAGAGAAACTAATGGGGCTAAAGGCTGATACGTCCCCTGGACCTGATGGGTTACATCCGAGGATATTAAAGGAAGTAGCTACAGAGATAGTGGATGCACTGGTAGTAACCTTCCAATCCTTAGATTCTGGAAAAGTCCCAGAGGATTGGAAAACTGCCAATGTAACACCCTTATTCAAAAAGGGGAGGGAGACAAAAAACAGGTAACTATAGGCCAGTTAGCTTAACATCTGTCACTGGGAAAATGTTAGAGTCTGTTATAAAGGATGTAATAGCAGAGCATTTAGAAATACATAATCTAATCAAGCAGAGTCAGCATGGCTTCATAAAGGGGAAATCATGCCTAACAAATTTATTAGAATTCTTTGAGGAGGTAACAAGCAGGATAGATAAAGGAAACCTTTCTAAAAGGTGTTCGATAAGGTGCCGCACATAAGGCCACTTAATAAGATGAGTCCATGGTGTTGGGGGTAGGATATTAGCATGGATAGAGGATTGGCTAACTAATAGAAGACAGAGAGTTGGGATAAGGGGGGAATTTTTGGGATGGAAACCTGTAACTAGTGGAGTGTCACAGGGATCAGCGCTGGGGCCACAATTATTTACAATATATATTAATGTCTCAGATGAGGGAAGTGAATGTACTATCGCCAAGTTTGTGGATGACACAAAAATAGGTGGGAAGGCAAGTGATGAGGGTGACACAAGGAGTCTACAGAGGGATATAGACGGGTTAAGTGAGTGGGCAAAAACTAGGCAGATGGAATATAATGTGGGAAAATGTGAGGTTCTGCACTTTGGCAGGAAGAATAGAGGAGCTGAATATTATTTAACTGGAGAAAGACTGCAGAAAGCTGCAGCACAGAGGGATTTGGGAGTCCTTGTGCATGAATCACAAAAAGCTAACATACAAGTTCAGCAGGTAATAGGGAAGGCAAATGGAATATTGGCCTTTATTTCAAAGGGAATGGGGTATAAAAATAGGGAAGTCTTGCTAAAACTATACAAGGCACTAGTTAGACCACACCTAGAATACTGTGAACGGTTTTGGTCCCCCGATCTTTTTTTAAAAATTCATTCACAGGATGTGGGTTTCACTGGCTGGGCCAGCATTTATTGCCCATCCCTAGTTGCCCTTGAGAAGGTGGGGGTGAGTTGCCTTCTTGAACCGCTGCAGTCCATGTGGTGTAGGTACACCCACTGTGCTGTTAGGAGGGAGTTCCAAGATTTCGACCCAGTGACAGTGAAGGAACGGCGATATATTTCCAAGTCAGGATGGTGAGTGACTTGGAGGGGAACTTCCAGGTGGTGGTGTTCCCAACTATCTGCTGCCCTTGTCCTTCTAGATGGTAGTGGTTGTGGGTTTGGAAGGTGCTGTCGAAGGAGCCTTGGTGAATTCCTGCAGTGCATCTTGTAGATGGTACACACACTGCTGTTACTGTGCGTCGGTGGTGGAGGGAGCGAATGTTTGTGGATGGGGTGCCGATCAAGCGGCTGCTTTGTCCTGGACGGTGTCCAGCTTCTTGAGTGTTGTGGGAGCTGCACTCATCCAGGCAAGTGGGGAGTATTCCATCACACTCCTGACTTGTGCCTTGTAGATGGTGGACACGCTTTGGGAAGTCAGGAGGTGAGTTATTCATCGCAGGATTCCTAACCTCTGACTTGTCTTGTAGCCACAGTATTTATATGGCTAGTCCAGTTCAGTTTCTGGTCAATGGTAACCCCCAGGATGTTGACAGTGGGGGATTCAGTGATGGTAATGGCATTGAACATCAAGGGGCGATGCATTTAGACATAGAAACATAGAAACTAGGAGCAGGAGTAGGCCATTCGGCCCTTCGAGCCTGCTCCGCCATTCATTATGATCATTGCTGATCATCCAACTCAATAGCCTGCTCCTGCTTTCTCCCCATACCCTTTGATCCCTTTCACCCCAAGAGCTATATCTAACTCCTTCTTCAAAACATACAATGTTTTGGCCTCAACTACTTTCTGTGGTAACGAATTCCACAGGCTCACCACTCTTTGGGTGAAGAAATTTCTCCTCATCTCAGTCCTAAATGGTCTACCCCATATCCTCAGACTGTGACCCCTGATTCTGGACTCCCCCACCATTGGGAACATCCTTCCTGCATCTACCCTGTCTAGTTCTGTTAGAATTTTATAGGTTTCTATGAGATCCCCCCCTCATTCTTCTGAACTCCAGCGAATATAATCCTAACCGACTCAATCTCTCCTCATATGTCAGTCCCGCCAACCCAGGAATCAGTCGGGTAAACCTTCGCTGCACTCCGTCTATAGCAAGAACATCCTTCCTCAGATAAGGAGACCAAAACTGCACACAATATTCCAGGTGCGGTCTCACCAAGACCCTGTATAATTGCAGCAAGACATCCCTGTTCCTGTACTCGAATCCTCTGGCTATGAAGGCCAACATACCGTTTGCCTTCTTTACCGCCTGCTGCACCTGCATGCTTACCTTCAGCGACTGGTGTACAAGGACACCCAGGTCTCGTTGCACATTCCCCTCTCTCAATTTATAGCCATTCAGATAATAATCTGCCTTCCTGTTTTTGCTACCAAAGTGGATAACCTCACATTTATCCACATTATACTGTATGTGCCATGCATTTGCCCATTCACTCAGCTTGTCCAAATCACACTGAAGCATCTCTGCATCCTCCTCACAGCTCACCCTCCCACCCAGCTTTGTGTCATCTGCAAATTTGGAGATATTACATTTAACTCCCTCATCTAAATCATTAATATATATTGTGAATAACTGGGGTCCCAGCACCGATCCCTGTGGTACCCCACTAGTCACTGCCTGCCATTCGGAAAAAGACCCGTTTATTCCTACTCTTTGTTTCCTATCTGCCAACCAGTTTTCTATCCATCTCAATACACTGCCCCCAATCCCATGCACTTTAATTTTACACACCAATCTCTTATGTGGGACTTTGTCGAAAGCCTTCTGAAAGTCCAAACAAACCACATCCACTGGCTCCCCCTCATCAACTCTACTAGTTACATCCTCAAAAAATTCCAGTAGATTTGTCAAGCATGATTTCCCTTCCGTAAATCCATGCTGACTCTGTCCGATTCTGCCACTGTTTTCCACGTGCTCAGCTATTAAATCTTTTATAATGGACTCTAGAATTTTCCCCACTACCGACGTCAGGCTGACTGGTCTATAATTCTCTGTTTTCTCTCTATCTCCATTTTTAAATAGTGAGGTTACATTAGCTACCCTCCAATCTGTAGGAACTGTTCCAGTGTCTATAGAATCTCGGAAGATGACCACCAATGCATCCACTATTTCTAGGGCCACTTCCTTAAGTACTCTGGGATGTAGATTATCAGACCCTGGGGATTTATCAACCTTCAATCCCATCAATTTCCCCAACACCATTTCCCTACTAATACTGATTTCTTTCAGTTCCTCCCTCTCACTAAACCCTGTGTTCCCCAACATTTCTGGTATGTTATTAGTGTCCTCCTTTGTGAAGACAGAACCAAAGTATGTATTTAGTTGGTCAGCCATTTCTTTGTTCCCCATTATAAATTCCCCTGTTTCTGACTGTAAGGGACCTGCATTTGTCTTCACCAATCTTTTTCTCTTCAAATACCTATAGAAACTTTTACAGTCAGTTTTTATGTTCCCTGCAAGCTTACTCTCGTACTCTATTTTCCCCTTCTTAATCAATCCCTTGGTCCTCCTTTGCTGAATTCATGGGCTGCTTCAGTATCTGAGGAGTCGTGAATGGTGCTGAACATTGTGCAATCATCAGCGAACATCCCCACTTCTGACCTTATGATGGAAGGAAGGTCATTGATGAATCAGCTGAAGATGTTTGGGCCAAGGACACTACCCTGAGGAACTCCTGCAGTGATGTCCTGGAGCTGAGGTGACTGACCTCCAACAACCACAACCATCTTCCTTTGTGCTCGGTATGACTCCAACCAGTGGAGAGTTTTCCCCCTGATTCTCATTGACTCCAGTTTTGTTCGGGCTCCTTGATGCCACTCAGTCAAATGCAGCCTTGATGTCAAGGGCAGTCACTCTCACCTCACCTCGGGAGTTCAGCTCTTTTGTCCATGTTTGAACCAAGGCTGTAATGAGGTCAGGAGCTGAGTGGCCCTGGCAGAACCCAAACTGGGCATCAGTGAGCAGGTTATTGTTAAGCAAGTGCCGCTTGATAGCACTGTTGATGATCCCTTCCATCACTTTACTGATGATGGAGAGTAGACTGATGGGGCGGTAATTGGCCGGGTTGGATTTGTCCTGCTTTTTGTGTACAGGACATACCTGGGCAATTTTCCACATAGCCGGGTAGATGCCAGTCTTGTAGCTGTACTGGAGCAGCTTGGCTAGGGGCACGGCAAGTTCTGGAGCACAAGTCTTCAGTACTATTGCTGGAATATTGTCAGGACCCATAGCCTTTGCAGTAACCAGTGCCTTCAGTCGTTTCTTGATATCACGTGGAGTGAATCGAATTGGCTGAAGACTGGCATCTGTGATGCTGGGGACCTCCGGAGGAGGCTGAGATGGATCATCCACTCGGCACTTCTGGCTGAAGATTGTTGCGAATACTTCAGCCTTATCTTTTGCACTGATGTGCTGGGCTCCTCCATCATTGAGGATGGGGATATTTGTGGAGCTTCCTCCTCCAGTGAGTTGTTTAATTGTCCACCACCATTCACAACTGGATGTGGCAGGACTGCAGAGCTTAGATCTGATCCGTTCGTTGTGGGATTGCTTAGCCCTGTCTATCAGCTGCTGCTTATGCTGTTTGACACGCAAGTGTTATAGCTTCACCAGGTTGACACCTCATTTTTAGGTATATCTGGTGCTGCTCCTGGCATGCCCTCCTGCACTCTTCATTGAACCAGGGTTGATCCCCTGGATTGGTGGTAATGGTAGAGTGGGGGATATGCCGGGCCATGAGGTTACAGATTGTGTTCGAGTACAATTCTGCTGCTGCTGATGGCCCACAGCGCCTCATGGATGCCCAGTCTTGAATTGCTAGATCTGTTTGAAATCTACCCCATTTAGCATCATGGTAGTGCCACACAACACGATGGAGGGACTTCATCTCCACAATGACTGTGCGGTGGTCACTCCTACTGATACTGTCATGGGCAGATGCATCTGCGGCAGGCAGGTTGGTGAGGATGAGGTCAAGTATGTTTTTCCCTCCTATTGGTTCCCTCACCACTTGCCGCAACTCAATCTAGCAGCTATGTCCTTTAGGACTTGGCCAGCTCGGTCAGTAGTGGTGTTACTGAGCCACTCTTGGTGAAGGACATTGAAGTCCACCCAGAGTACATTCTGTGCCCTTGCCACCCTCAGTGCTTCCTCCAAGTGTTGTTCAACATGGAGGAGCACTGATTCATCAGCTGAGGGAGGGCGGTACATGGTAATCAGCAGGAGGTTTCCTTGCCCATGTTTGACCTGATGCCATGAGACTTCATGGGGTCCGGAGTTGATGTTGAGGACTCCCAGGGCAACTCCCTCCTGACTCTATACCACTGTGCCGCCCCCTCTGCTGAATCTGTCCTGCCAGTGGGACAGGACATACCCAGGGATGGTGATGGTGGAGTCTGGGACATTATCTGTAAGGTATGATTCTGTGAGGATGACTATGTCAGGCTGTTGCTTGACCAGTCTGTGAGACAGCTCTCCCAATTTTGGCTCTAGCCCCCAGATGTTCGTCAGGAGGACTTTGCAGGGTCGACAGGGCTGAGTTTGCCGTTGTTTCCAGTGCCAAGGCCGATGCCGGGTGCTCCGTCCGGTTTCGTTCCTTTTTTGAGACTTTGTAGCAGTTTCTTAGAACTGAGTGGTTTGCTAGGCCATTTCAGAGGGCATTTAAGAGCCAACCACATTGCTGTGCATCTGGAGTCACATGTAGGTCAGACCAGGTAAGGAGGGCAGATTTCCTACCCTAAGGGACTTTAGTGAACCTCAAACCAAACCGTTTCCACATCCTGGTATCCTGAACTTAGATCATCTCTCTCTATTGTGCTAATACCGTCATTAATTAACAGAGACACCCTTCCCCCACCCTCCTCCCAACCATGACCTCACTTCCTGTCCTTCCGAAATGTCCTCTAGCCTTTAATATTCATGTCCCGATCCATGTCCTCCTGCAGCCCTGTCATTGTAGTGACTATCAGATTGTACTTCATCCTTTCTATCTGTTCCTCTGTTTCATTTTCAATGCTCTGTGCATTCGGATACAGAGCCTTTGGTTTTGTCCTTGTATTATTTTTGTAACCTCTGTCCTTATTGGCTGATTAACTGTTAGTTTGCGCTCTGTCCCTGTCACGCTCTGTTCATTATTTCCCAGATTCACACCTTGTCTTTTATTCCTTTTACCACATTTTCCAAAATCTGATAAAAGCAAAATACTGCGGATGCTGGAAAACTGAAACAGAAACAGAAACATCTGGAAAAACTCAGCAGGTCTGACAGCGTCTGCAGAGAGAGAGAGAGACAGAGTTAACATTGTCAGTCCAGTCTGGACTCGAAACATTAACTGTGCCCCTCTCCACAGACGCTGTCAGACCTGCTGAGTTTTTCCAGATGTTTCCGTTTTTGTTCCTAAATTTGACCTCTTACCCCTCTTGTTTAGTTTAAAGCCCTCTTTACTTCCCTAGTTATGCAATTTGTTAGGATACTCATCCCAGCACGGTTCAGGTGTAAACCGTCCCAACAGTGCAGCCCCTACTTTCCCCGGTACTAATACCTGTGCCACACAAAACAGAGCACAATTCTCCCACACCAGTCTTTGAGTCACTCATTCGTCTCCCTAATCTTATTTGCCCTATGCCAATTTGCACGTGGCTCAGGTAATAATCCAGAGATTATTACCTTTGAGGTTTAGCTTCTTAATTTGGTACCTAGTTCCACATACTGACTTTGCAGAACTTCTGTCCTAGTTCTACCTATTTAATTGGCACCTACATGGACAACGACAACTGGATCCTCCCCCTCCCACTGCAAGTTCCTCACCAGCCCTGAGCAAATGTCCCGATCCCTCGCACCGGGCAGGCAACATAGCCATCTGGATTCTCGCTCTTTGCCACAGAGAATAGTGTCAATCCCCCTCACTATACTGTCTCATACTACCACCACATTCCTTTTTCTCCCCCTGTTTGAACAGCTTCTTGTACCACAGAGCCATGGCCAGTCAGCTCATCCACCTTGCAGACTTTGTTTTCATCCGTACAGGTTTTGAGCACCTCAAACCTGTTTGACAATTGCAAAGCTTGAGGCTCCTCCACTACTGTCTGCTCGGTCCCATTACCTGCCTCACTGACATTCATGTCCTCCTGCCCCTCACTGCTGACCAAAACAGATGACCCTCTTCTAAGAGGTGTGGCTGTCTTCTGGAACAAAGTATCCAGGTGTTTCTCCCCCTCCCTTATTCTGCACCAAAGTAAGAAAAAAATAGGAAAAAAGAGAGCAATTCCCCCCCCTCACTGAACTCCCCACTCACCAAACTCATAACAACTCGCTTTATCTCCACTCTGCACACCGCCTGTCAATCAGCAGCTACACCTCTATACTTACAGTCTTCCGAGCTGAGACTACAATAACTAGGTCGGGCCAGTTAGCCAACTAACTAATCAACTGCTCTCCAGTAGATTCTACTGTCTAGGACACACTGTCTGGGACACACTGTCTGGGACACACTGTCTGGGACGCACTGCCTGGGACGCACTGCCTGGGACGCACTGCCTGGGACGCACTGTCTGGGACGCACTGCCTGGGACGCACTGCCTGGGACGCACTGTCTGGGACACACTGTCTGGGACACACTGCCTGGGACACACTGCCTGGGACGCACTGCCTGGGACACACTGTCTGGGACACACTGCCTGGGACGCACTGTCTGGGACACACTGCCTGGGATGCACTGCCTGGGACGCACTGTCTGGGACACACTGCCTGGGACGCACTGTCTGGGACACACTGTCTGGGACACACTGCCTGGGACACACTGTCTGGGACGCACTGCCTGGGACCCACTGCCTGGGACACACTGTCTGGGACACACTGTCTGGGACACACTGCCTGGGACACACTGTCTGGGACACTGCCTGGGACACACTGCCTGGGACCCACTAGACTTGGCTTGTGCACTGAAGTCAGAAGTAATGAGTCCACTACAACTTATAGAGATTTTAAAGATTAAAATAAAAACATTTAAAAAACCTTAAACACACAAGATTACAGCCACACACACCTCCCCTTTAAGGTAACAGTCCAAATAGATTCTGTTCGGAAACAGTTTAAATAAGTTTTATTGGTATTTGTGGGTGTTAGGAATGAATTTTAGTGTTAAAGTTTAAGTTTAATATGTATTTGTGTGTTAAGAAAAGGTCAGATTGAGTTTTACTTTCACTTTAAAAGGTACATGCATTTTTAATGAAAGTTTTATGACTAAGCAGAGAGAAAAAACAGCGCTGTTGCCTAGCAACAGGGGCCCAGAGAGGCAGGTCCCTCCCACAGACACACACAGAAGAAACTGGAAGCTGTTTGAGTTCAGTTGGTTTTGAAAGTAGCTGCCCGGAGAGACTGGGGCTAAGGGGACAGGTAGCCAATCACAGGCTAAAGAACATACTCCAAAATCCAGAGGAGTGGAACAGGAGAAAGTCCCAAGAAGACCTTCCGGTCAAAGGAAGGAGAGGAACCTGGAAAAGCTCCTGTTAAGTGAGGTTAAGAGTGAGGGGCAGAGAGAAAGGCTCCAAGCTTCAAAGACAAAAGCTGCAGAAAGCAGATTTAAAGCGAGAACAGCTTGCAAGTAGCAAGCGGGTCCAAAGAGACAACTGAAAGTCTGAAACTCTTTGCTATGGGCATGTGAAGCAGTGGTGTACTCTTGACAGCTGAGTCAGTGAGATGGTGTGTGTGGAAGAAAGCTTGAATGCATGTGGTGACCCAGGGAAGAGGAACATCGGAGGGAGAGTTTGAAACCCTGGAGGTGAACCCTTGAGGAAGGCGTCTGAGAGAAAGCATTGGTTTGGGAGAAGACTTCAAGGCGAGGTCTTGGAGAGTGGAGATTGGAAACCCTCGTGCGAAGGACGAAATCCCGTGAGACTGGTCGGCTCAGGATGTGACACGAGTCTGGGGGGAGTTGAGGAGAGATCCATAGCACCTGGTTGAGGTGGCATCTGTCACTCGGTTTCAGAGTGTGGAGTGTCTGACCACAGGATGCCAGAGGCTTACATGGACTGTATACTTACTGTGTACACGAGAGTAAAAGGCAGCTTTTGTAACTCGTGTCTTCCTGACAAATCTGTATCTATCTGTAAAGGTATGGTTGTGGGTAAAGGAGTAATGTAATATAATTCATCTTTGCTTGTTGAATAAATGTTTTATTCTTTTGTTAATGTTCATCAGCAGACCCGTGTGCCTCTGTTCAGTAGCTACTCTCCACGTATCTAAACAAACAAATAAAAGTTAGGATCTATCAAGCTGGGTTCTGCTCTGGGATCAGGCTTGTCCAGGGTAACCTCGGCTCGGATTGTAACAACCCCACATTTATAAAGTCACCCAGCAGCATTACCCCGAGCACCCATTGGACAAGGGGCTTCCAAAGGGTTTTAATTTTGTTGCTGGCGCATTCTCCAGGCTTTTCCCCAGCTCTGTTTCACACACAGTCACTATTCAGGCTCTCACTCAGCCACTCCTCACACAGCCTTCCAATCCTTCTTTAAATATGCCTTTACCTTTTTCATCTGTAAATCCCATTGTTTCAACTTGTCTTTAGAAGTTACTTTTCCCAGAATACTGGGAACGTTCATGTTCTCATCATGCCCAGCACTTTTGGGAAAACTCAACAGAATAACCTTGTCTTATTTATCTTGCCAGCTGTAAACATTTTCCCTGTCCCTTTGAAAATCAAACACTTATCCACTTATCTAGAAATGCAAATTTCATTCATAACATCTCTGCTGGGACCTCACCCTCTCACTCATCTCCATTTCAAATGCCCTTTTTGCACCTCATTTCTTTGATCATTTAAACATGCACACAGTACAAACAAACACACACACACAACCACACACACACAGAACCACACACACACAGAACCACACACACACAGAACCACAGACACAGAACCACACACACACAACCACACACACACAGAACCACACACACACAGAACCACACACACACAGAACCACACACACACAGAACCACAGACACAGAACCACACACACACAACCACACACACACAGAACCACACACACACAACCACACACACACAGAACCACACACACACAGAACCACAGACACAGAACCACACACACACAACCACACACACACAGAACCACACACACAGAGAACCACACACACACAGAACCACACACACACAGAACCACACACACACAGAACCACACACACAGAGAACCACACACACACAGAACCACACACACAGAGAACCACACACACACAGAACCACACACACACAGAACCACAGACACAAAACCACACACACACAACCACACACACACAGAACCACACACACACAGAACCACACACACACAGAACCACAGACACAGAACCACACACACACAACCACACAGTACAAACAAACACACACACAGAACCACAGACACAGAACCACAGACACAGAACCACACACACACAACCACACACACACAGAACCACACACACACAGAACCACACACACACAACCACACACACACAACCACAAAGTACAAACAAACACACACACAGAACCACAGACACAGAACCACACACACACAACCACACACACACACAACCACACACACACAGAACCACACACACACAACCACAGAGTACAAACAAACACACACACAGAACCACAGACACAGAACCACACACACAGAACCACACACACACAACCACACAGTACAAACAAACACACAGAACCACACACACAGAACCACACACACACAACCACACACACAGAACCACACACACAGAACCCCACACACACAGAACCACACACACAGAACCACACACACACAACCACACACACACAACCACACAGTACAAACAAACACACAGAACCACACACACAGCCACACACACAGAACCACACACACAGAACCCCACACACACAACCACACACACACAGAACCACACACACAGAACCACACACACAGAACCACACACACACAGAACCACACACACAGAACCACACACACAGAACCACACATACAGAACCACACACACACAGCCACACACACAGAACCACACACACAGAACCACACACACAGAACCACACACACACACAGCCACACACACAGCACCACACACACACAGAATCACACACACACAACCACACATACACAACCACACACACAGAACCACACACACACAGCCACACACACACAACCACACACACAGAACCACACACACAGAACCACACACACACAACCACACACACACAGAACCACACACACAGAACCACACACACACAGCCACACACACACAACCACAGAGTACAAACAAACACACACACAGAACCACACACACACAACCACACACACACAACCACACAGACACAGAACCACACACACAGAACCACACACACACAGCCACACACACACAACCACAGACACACAGCCACACACAACATAAGACCATAAGACATAGGAGCAGAAATTAGGCCATTCGGCCCATCGAGTCTGCTCCGCCATTCAATCATAGCTGATAAGTTTCTCAACCCCATTCTCCCACCTTCTCCCGTAACCTTTGATCCCCTTACCAATCAAGAACCTATCTATCTCGGTCTTAAATACACTCAATGACCTGGCCTCCACAGCCTTCTGTGGGAATGAATTCCATAGATTCACCACTCTCTGGCTAAAGAAGTTTCTCCTCATCTCTGTTCTAAAAGGTCTTCCCTTTACTCTGAGGCTGTGCCCTCGGGTCCTAGTCTCTCCTACTAACGGAAACATCTTCCCCACGTCTACTCTATCCAGGCCTTTCAGTATTCTGTAAGTTTCAATCAGATCCCCCCCTCATCCTTCTAAACTCCATCGAGTATAGACCCAGAGTCCTCAAACGTTCCTCATATGTTAAGCCTTTCATTCCTGGGATCGTTCTCGTGAACCTCCTCTGGACCCTCTCCAGGGCCAGCACATCCTTCCTGAGATACGGGGCCCAAAATTGCTCACAATATTCTAAATGTGGTCTGACCAGAGCCTTATAAAGCCTCAGCAGCACATCCCTGCTTTTATATTCTAGTCCTCTTGAAATAAATGCCAACATTGCATTTGCCTTCCTAACTACCGACTCAACCTGCAAGTTAACCTTAAGAGAATCCTGGACTAGGACTCCCAAGTCCCTTTGCACTCCAGATTTCTGAATTCTCTCCCCATTTAGAAAATAGTCTATGCCTCTATTCTTCCTACCAAAGTGCATGACCTCACACTTCCCCACGTTGTATTCCATCTGCCACTTCTTTGCCCATTCTCCTAACCTGTCCAAATCCTTCTGCAGCCTCCCTGCCTCCTCAATACTACCTGTCCCTCCACCTATCTTTGTATCATCTGCAAACTTAGCCAGGATGCCCTCAGTCCCTTCATCTAGATCATTGATGTATAAAGTGAAAAGTTGTGGTCCCAACACTGACCCCTGCGGAACTCCACTAGTCACCGGCCGCCATCCTGAGAAGGACCCCCTTATCCCCACTCTCTGCCTCCTGCCAGACAGCCAATCTTCTATCCATGCTAGTACCTTGCCTCTAACACCATGGGCTCTTATCTTACTGAGCAGCCTCCTGTGCGGCACCTTGTCAAAGGCCTTCTGGAAGTCCAAGTAGATAACATCCATTGGCTCTCCTTTGTCTAACCTACTCATTACCTCCTCAAAGAATTCTAACAGATTTGTCAGGCATGACCTCCCCTTGATGAAACCATGCTGACTTTGCCCGATTTTACCATGCACTTCCAAGTATTCTGAAATCTCATCCTTAATAATGGACTCTAAAATCTTACCAACGACCGAGGTCAGGCTAATCGGCCTGTAATTTTGCGTCTTTTGCCTCACTCCCTTCTTAAACAGGGGGGTTACATTAGCGATTTTCCAGTCCTTTGGGACCCTCCCTGACTCCAGTGATTCCTGAAAGATCACCACTAACGCCTCCACTATCTCTTCAGCTATCTCCTTCAGAACTCTGGGGTGTAATTCATCTGGTCCAGGTAATTTATCCACCTTCAGACCTTTCAGTTTTCCTAGCACCTTCTCCTTGGTAATGGTCACCATACTCACCTTTGCCCCCCGACTCTCGAACTTTGGGGATGTTACTCGTGTCTTCCACTGTGAAGACTGACGCAAAGTACCTATTCAGTTCCTCCGCCATTTCTTTGTTCCTCACTACTACTTCTCCAGCGTCATTTTCCAGCAGCCCAATGTCCACTTTTGCCTCTCTCTTACCCTTTATATATCTAAAAAACTCTTGCAATCTTCTTTTATATTACTGGCTAGTTTACCCTCATACTTAATCTTCTCCCTCCTTATTTCTTTTTTAGTTGTCCTCTGTTGGTCTTTGTAGGCTTCCCAATCCCCTGGTTTCCCACTGCTCTTCGCCGCATTGTATGCTTTCTCTTTAGCTTTTATGCTGTCCCTGACTTCCCTTGTCAGCCATGGTTGCCTCGTCCTCCCTTTAGTATGCTTCTTCTTCCTAGGGATGAATTTTTGCTGTGTCTTCCAAATTACTCCCAGAAACTCCTGCCATTGCTGTTCCACTGTCTTTCCTGCTAGGCTCATCTCCCAGTCAATTCTGGCCATCTCCTCCCTCATGCCTCTGTAGTTGCCTTTATTCAACTGTAATACCGTTACCTATGACACCACACACACGCACACACAACCACACACAACCACATACACAGAACCACACAGACATAACCACACAGACACAACCACACACACAGAACCACACACACAGAACCACAGACACAGAACCACAGACACACAGAACCACACACACAGAACCACACACACAGAACCACACACACACAGAACCACACACACAGAACCACACACACACAGAACCACACACACAGAACCACATACACACAGAACCACACACACAGAACCACACACACAGAACCACACACACACAGAACCACACACACAGAACCACATACACACAGAACCACACACACAGAACCACACACACAGAACCACGCACACACAGAACCCCACACACAGAACCACACACACACAGAACCACACACACAGAACCACACACACAGAACCACACACACACAACCACACAGACACAACCACACACACACAGAACCACACACACAGAACCACACACACACAACCACATACACACAACCGCACACACACAGAACCACACACACACAGAACCACACACACACAACCACACACACAGAACCACACACACACAGAACCACACACACAGAACCACACACACACAGAACCACACACACACAACCACACAGACACAACCACACACACACAGAACCACACACACAGAACCACACACACACAACCACATACACACAACCGCACACACACAGAACCACACACACACAGAACCACACACACACAACCACACACACAGAACCACATACACACAGAACCACACACACAGAACCACACACACAGAACCACATACACACACAATCAAACACACAGAACCACACACACAACCACACCCAAGTCTGCTTTAAAGTATCCCACAGTAATATTAGGAAAAATATGATCGTTCCTTGACCATACGCAGTCTGGGATGGCTGTTTGGGATCATAAAGTGGCTCCGCAATTTCAGGGGGCAGTTAAGAGTCACCCACATTGCTGTGGGTCTGGAGTCACATGTAGGCCAGGCCAGGTAAGGACAGCAGATTTCCTTCCCTAAAGGACATTAGTGAACCAGATGGGTTTTTACAACAATCGACAATGGTTTCATGGTCATCATGACTGAGACTGGTTTTATAATCCACATTTATTGACTGAATATAAACTCCACCAGCAGCTCGGTGGGATTTCCGTGAAGATATATGGTGTGTCCTAGAGGAAGGGGCTGCTGAGGAATACACCCTCATCCTGTTCTCCTGACACCAATATTTCATTTACTGTCTCCAGGTAATGAGGGAGATGCGGAGACAGTGCCCAGATATCATCAGGACCTACAGTATCGGAAAGAGTTATGGGGGCCTGAAACTGTACGTGATAGAGATCTCAGACAATCCTGGGGTACACGAGCTGGGTAAGTGTGTAACACAGGGGGTGGGGTACACGAGCTGGGTAAGTGTGTAACACAGAGGGTGGGGTACACGAGCTGGGTAAGTGTGTAACACATGGCGTGGGGTGCACGAGCGGGGTAAGTGTGTAACACATGGCGTGGGGTGCACGAGCGGGGTAAGTGTGTAACACATGGCGTGGGGTGCACGAGCGGGGTAAGTGTGTAACACAGAGGGTGGGGTACACGAGCTGGGTAAGTGTGTAACACATGGCGTGGGGTGCACGAGCGGGGTAAGTGTGTAACACATGGCGTGGGGTGCACGAGCGGGGTAAGTGTGTAACACATGGCGTGGGGTACGCGAGCTGGGTAAGTGTGTAACACATGGCGTGGGGTGCATGAGCGGGGTAAGTGTGTAACACAGGGGGTGGGGTACACGAGCTGGGTAAGTGTGTAACACATGGCGTGGGGTGCACGAGCTGGGTAAGTGTGTAACACAGGGGGCGGGGTACACGAGCTGGGTAAGTGTGTAACACGGAAGGGGCACACAAGCCGGGTTAGTGTGTAACACGGTGGGAGGGGCTGGGTAAGTGTGTAACACGGTGAGGGGTACACGAGCCGGGTAAGTGTGTAACATGGGGGAGGGGCCGGGTAAGTGTGTAACATGGGGGAGGGGCTGGGTAAGTGTGTAACACGGGGAGGGGCACACGAGCCGGTTAAGTGTGTAACACGGGGAGGGGCACACGAACCGGGTAAGTGTGTAACATGGGGGAGGGGCACACAAACCGGGTAAGTGTGTAACACGGGGGAGGGGCACACAAACCGGGTAAGTGTGTAACAGGGGGAGGGGCCGGAAAGAGTGTAACATGGGGAGGGGCCGGGTAAGTGTGTAACATGGGGAGGGGCTGGGTAAGTGTGTAACATGGGGAGGGGCTGGGTAAGTGTGTAACATGGGGGAGGGGCTGGGTAAGTGTGTAACATTGGGAGGGGCTGGGTAAGTGTGTAACATGGGGAGGGGCTGGGTAAGTGTGTAACACGGGGAGGGGCCGGGTAAGTGTGTAACATGGGGAGGGGCTGGGTAAGTGTGTAACACGGGGTAAGGGCCGGGTAAGTGTGTAACAGGGGGAGGGGCTGGGTAAGTGTGTAACATGGGGAGGGGCTGGGTAAGTGTGTAACACGGGGAGGGGCTGGGTAAGTGTGTAACACGGGGAGGGGCTGGGTAAGTGTGTAACACGGGGAGGGGCCGGGTAAGTGTGTAACAGGGGGAGGGGCTGGGTAAGTGTGTAACACGGGGTAAGGGCCGGGTAAGTGTGTAACAGGGGGAGGGGCTGGGTAAGTGTGTAACGGGGAGGGGCTGTGTAAGTGTGTAACATTGGGGGAGGGGCCGGGTAAGTGTGTAACATGGGGAGGGGCTGGGTAAGTGTGTAACATGGGGGAGGGGCTGGGTAAGTGTGTAACACGGTGGAGGGGCTGGGTAAGTGTGTAACATGGGGAGGGGCTGGGTAAGTGTGTAACATGGGGGAGGGGCTGGGTAAGTGTGTAACATTGGGAGGGGCTGGGTAAGTGTGTAACATGGGGAGGGGCTGGGTAAGTGTGTAACACGGGGAGGGGCCGGGTAAGTGTGTAACAGGGGGAGGGGCTGGGTAAGTGTGTAACACGGGGTAAGGGCCGGGTAAGTGTGTAACAGGGGGAGGGGCTGGGTAAGTGTGTAACATGGGGAGGGGCTGGGTAAGTGTGTAACATGGGGAGGGGCTGGGTAAGTGTGTAACATTGGGAGGGGCTGGGTAAGTGTGTAACATGGGGAGGGGCTGGGTAAGTGTGTAACATGGGGAGGGGCTGGGTAAGTGTGTAACAGGGGGAGGGGCTGGGTAAGTGTGTAACAGGGGGAGGGGCTGGGTAAGTGTGTAACAGGGGGAGGGGCTGGGTAAGTGTGTAACACGGTGGAGGGGCCGGGTAAGTGTGTAACAGGGGGAGGGGCTGGGTAAGTGTGTAACACGGGGTAAGGGCCGGGTAAGTGTGTAACAGGGGGAGGGGCTGGGTAAGTGTGTAACAGGGGAGGGGCTGTGTAAGTGTGTAACATTGGGGGAGGGGCCGGGTAAGTGTGTAACATGGGCGGAGGGGCCGGGTAAGTGCAACGGGGGAGAGGCTGGGTAAGTGTGTAATAGCGAGGAGGGGCCGGGTAAGTGTGTAACACGGTGGGAGGGGCTGGGTAAGTGTGTAACACGGTGAGGGGTACACGAGCCGGGTAAGTGTGTAACATGGGGGAGGGGCCGGGTAAGTGTGTAACATGGGGGAGGGGCTGGGTAAGTGTGTAACACGGGGAGGGGCACACGAGCCGGTTAAGTGTGTAACACGGGGAGGGGCACACGAACCGGGTAAGTGTGTAACATGGGGGAGGGGCACACAAACCGGGTAAGTGTGTAACACGGGGGAGGGGCACACAAACCGGGTAAGTGTGTAACAGGGGGAGGGGCCGGAAAGAGTGTAACATGGGGAGGGGCCGGGTAAGTGTGTAACATGGGGAGGGGCTGGGTAAGTGTGTAACATGGGGAGGGGCTGGGTAAGTGTGTAACATGGGGCAGGGGCTGGGTAAGTGTGTAACATGGGGAGGGGCTGGATAAGTGTGTAACACGGGGAGGGGCTGGGTAAGTGTGTAACACGGGGAGGGGCCGGGTAAGTGTGTAACAGGGGGAGGGGCTGGGTAAGTGTGTAACACGGGGTAAGGGCCGGGTAAGTGTGTAACAGGGGGAGGGGCTGGGTAAGTGTGTAACAGGGGAGGGGCTGTGTAAGTGTGTAACATTGGGGGAGGGGCCGGGTAAGTGTGTAACATGGGGAGGGGCTGGGTAAGTGTGTAACATGGGGGAGGGGCTGGGTAAGTGTGTAACACGGTGGAGGGGCTGGGTAAGTGTGTAACATGGGGAGGGGCTGGGTAAGTGTGTAACATGGGGGAGGGGCTGGGTAAGTGTGTAACATTGGGAGGGGCTGGGTAAGTGTGTAACATGGGGAGGGGCTGGGTAAGTGTGTAACACGGGGAGGGGCCGGGTAAGTGTGTAACAGGGGGAGGGGCTGGGTAAGTGTGTAACACGGGGTAAGGGCCGGGTAAGTGTGTAACAGGGGGAGGGGCTGGGTAAGTGTGTAACATGGGGAGGGGCTGGGTAAGTGTGTAACATGGGGAGGGGCTGGGTAAGTGTGTAACATTGGGAGGGGCTGGGTAAGTGTGTAACATGGGGAGGGGCTGGGTAAGTGTGTAACAGGGGGAGGGGCTGGGTAAGTGTGTAACAGGGGGAGGGGCTGGGTAAGTGTGTAACAGGGGGAGGGGCTGGGTAAGTGTGTAACAGGGGGAGGGGCCGGGTAAGTGTGTAACAGGGGGAGGGGCTGGGTAAGTGTGTAACAGGGGGAGGGGCTGGGTAAGTGTGTAACAGGGGGAGGGGCTGGGTAAGTGTGTAACACGGTGGAGGGGCCGGGTAAGTGTGTAACAGGGGGAGGGGCTGGGTAAGTGTGTAACACGGGGTAAGGGCCGGGTAAGTGTGTAACAGGGGGAGGGGCTGGGTAAGTGTGTAACAGGGGAGGGGCTGTGTAAGTGTGTAACATTGGGGGAGGGGCCGGGTAAGTGTGTAACATGGGCGGAGGGGCCGGGTAAGTGCAACGGGGGAGAGGCTGGGTAAGTGTGTAATAGCGAGGAGGGGCCGGGTAAGTGTGTAACACGGGGGAGGGGCTGGGTAAGTGTGTAACACGGGGGAGGGGCTGGGTAAGTGTGTAACACGGGGAGGGTTGGGTAAGTGTGTAACACGGGGAGGGTTGGGTAAGTGTGTAACATTGGGGGAGGGTTGGGTAAGTGTGTAACACGGGGAGGGTTGGGTAAGTGTGTAACATTGGGGGAGGGGCTGGGTAAGTGTGTAACTTGGGGGGAGGGGCCGGGTAAGTGTGTAACACAAGGAGAGGGGCTGGATAAGTGTGTAACTTGGGGGGAGGGGCCGGGTAAGTGTGTAACTTGGGGGGAGGGGCCGGGTAAGTGTGTAACTTGGGGGGAGGGGCCGGGTAAGTGTGTAACACGGGAGAGGGGCTGGGTAAGTGTGTAACACAAGGAGAGGGGCTGGGTAAGTGTGTAACACAAGGAGAGGGGCTCATCCTGAATAAAATCTTGATGAATTGTGGGATGAGACTATTAATTGTTGACCAATGTTCTGCTCGGATGTTTAATCTGATAGAGTTAAAACTTCAGGAATATTTATGTCGGAGCCAGTTTGACTCCCCCTCATATTTGCTGGGATATTTCTGCTTGAACCTTCCAGGAGAACCGGAGTTTCGATATGTTGCAGGGATGCACGGCAATGAGGTTGTGGGCCGGGAAATTCTCATTTTCCTAATGCAGTATCTGTGTCAGCAATACAAGCAACATAACCCTCGAGTGGTCAGACTGGTGGACAGCACACGGATACACCTACTACCCTCAATGAACCCTGATGGATATGAAGTGGCACATAAACTGGTACACACCGTCAGAGAGAGACAGGCAGAGAGAGAGAGAGAGAGACAGGCAGAGAGAGAGAGAGAGAGAGAGAGAGACAGGCACAGAGAGAGAGACAGGCAGAGAGAGAGAGAGAGACAGGCAGGGAGAGAGAGACAGGCAGAGAGAGAGAGAGAGAGACAGGTAGAGAGAGACAGACAGGCAGAGAGAGAGAGAGACAGGCAGAGAAAGAGAGAGAGAGAGAGAGACAGGCACAGAGAGAGAGACAGGCAGAGAGAGAAAGAGAGACAGGCAGAGAAAGAGAGAGATAGACAGGCAGAGAGAGAGAGAGAGAGAGACAGGCAGAGAGAGAGAGAGAGACAGGCAGGGAGAGAGAGACAGGCAGAGAGAGAGAGAGAGAGACAGGTAGAGAGAGACAGACAGGCAGAGAGAGAGAGAGACAGGCAGAGAAAGAGAGAGAGAGAGAGAGAGACAGGCAGAGAGAGAGAGAGAGACAGACAGAGAGAGAGACAGACAGGCAGAGAGAGCCAGACAGGCAGAGAGAGAGAGAGACAGGTAGAGAGAGACAGACAGGCAGAGAGAGAGAAAGAGAGACAGGCAGAGAGAGAGAGAGAGACAGGCAGAAGAGAGACAGGCAGAGAGAGAGACACACAGAGAGAGAGAGAGAGAAAGCGAGACAGACAGAGAGACAGAGAGAGAGAGACAGAGACAGACAGAGAGACAGAGACAGAGAGAGAGAGACAGAGAGAGAGAGACAGAGAGAGAGACAGGGAGAGAGACAGGGAGAGAGACAGAGACAGGGAGAGAGAGACAGGGAGAGAGACAGAGAGAGAGAGAGAGAGACAGACAGGGAGAGAGAGACAGGGAGAGAGACAGAGAGAGAGAGAGAGAGAGAGACAGACAGGGAGAGAGACAGAGAGAGAGAGAGAGAGAGAGAGAGAGACAGGGAGAGAGACAGAGAGAGAGACAGAGACAGGGAGAGAGAGACAGAGAGAGAGAGAGAGAGAGAGAGACAAGGAGAGAGACAGAGAGAGAGACAGAGACAGGGAGAGAGAGACAGGGAGAGAGACAGAGAGAGACAGAGAGAGAGACAGAGACAGGGAGAGAGAGACAGGGAGAGAGACAGAGAGAGAGAGAGAGAGAGAGAGAGACAGGGAGAGAGAGAGAGAGGGACAGAGAGAGAGGGAGAGAGAGAGAGAGAGAGAGGGAGAGAGATAATGGTGAGCAATGACTAAACAACAGGGATAGGGGAGGCGGATGATTTGAGGGTTTTGGCAACGGAGAGGGAGGGGGAGAGCGGGACAGTGGGATTAGTTTGGTGATTGATACAGGGCTATGGGGAGAGAGAGCGGGGCAGTGGGATTAGTTTGGTGATTGATACAGGGCTATGGGGAGAGAGCGGGGCAGTGGGATTAGTTTGGGGATTGATACAGGGCTATGAGGAGAGAGCGGGGCAGTGGGATTAGTTTGGGGATTGATACAGGGCTATGGGGAGAGAGCGGGACAGTGGGATTAGTTTGGGGATTGATACAGGGCTATGGGGAGAGAGCGGGGCAGTGGGATTAGTTTGGGGATTGATACAGGGCTATGGGGAGAGAGCGGGGCAGTGGGATTAGTTTGGGATTGATGCAGGGCTATGGGGAGAGAGCGGGGGAGTGGGATTAGTTTGGGATTGATACAGGGCTATGGGGAGAGAGCGGGACAGTGGGATTAGTTTGGGATTGATACAGGGCTATGGGGAGAGAGCGGGGCAGTGGGATTAGTTTGGGATTGATGCAGGGCTATGGGGAGAGAGCGGGGGAGTGGGATTAGTTTGGGATTGATACAGGGCTATGGGGAGAGAGCGGGACAGTGGGATTAGTTTGGGAATGATACAGGGCTATGGAGAGAGAGCGGGACAGTGGGATTAGTTTGGGAATGATACAGGGCTATGGGGAGAGAGCGGGACAGTGGGATTAGTTTGGGATTGATACAGGGCTATGGGAAGAGAGAGGCAGTGGGATTAGTTTGGAGATTGGTACAGGGCTATGGGGAGCGAGTGGGACAGTGGGATTAGTTTGGGATCGATCCTGGGCTATGGGGAGAGAGCAGGGCAGTGGGATTAGTTTGGGATTGATACAGGGCTATGGGGAGAGAGCGGGGCAGTGGGATTAGTTTGGGATTGATACAGGGCTATGGGGAGAGACCGGGACAGTGGGATTAGTTTGGGAATGATACAGGGCTATGGGGAGAGAGCGGGACAGTGGGATTAGTTTGGGAATGATAAAGGGCTATGGGGAGAGAGCGGGACAGTGGGATTAGTTTGCGATTGATACAGGGCTATGGGAAGAGAGAGGCAGTGGGATTAGTTTGAGGATTGGTACAGGGCTATGGGGAGCGAGTGGGACAGTGGGATTAGTTTGGGATCGATCCTGGGCTATGGGGAGAGAGCAGGGCAGTGGGATTAGTTTGGGATTGATACAGGGCTATGGGGAGAGAGCGGGGCAGTGGGATTAGTTTGGGATTGATACAGGGCTATGGGGAGAGACCGGGACAGTGGGATTAGTTTGGGAATGATACAGGGCTATGGGGAGAGAGCGGGACAGTGGGATTAGTTTGGGAATGATACAGGGCTATGGGGAGAGAGCGGGACAGTGGGATTAGTTTGGGAATGATACAGGGCTATGGGGAGAGAGCGGGACAGTGGGATTAGTTTGGGATTGATACAGGGCTATGGGAAGAGAGAGGCAGTGGGATTAGTTTGGAGATTGGTACAGGGCTATGGGGAGCGAGTGGGACAGTGGGATTAGTTTGGGATCGATCCTGGGCTATGGGGAGAGAGCAGGGCAGTGGGATTAGTTTGGGATTGATACAGGGCTATGGGGAGAGAGCGGGGCAGTGGGATTAGTTTGGGATTGATACAGGGCTATGGGGAGAGAGCGGGGCAGTGGGATTAGTTTGGGATTGATACAGGGCTATGGGGAGAGACCGGGACAGTGGGATTAGTTTGGTGATTGATACAGGGCTATGGGGAGAGAGCGGGGCAGTGGGATTAGTTTGGTGATTGATACAGGGCTATGGGGAGAGAGCGGGGCAGTGGGATTAGTTTGGGGATTGATACAGGGCTATGAGGAGAGAGCGGGGCAGTGGGATTAGTATGGGGATTGATACAGGGCTATGGGGAGAGAGCGGGACAGTGGGATTAGTTTGGGGATTGATACAGGGCTATGGGGAGAGAGCGGGGCAGTGGGATTAGTTTGGGGATTGATACAGGGCTATGGGGAGAGAGCGGGGCAGTGGGATTAGTTTGGGATTGATGCAGGGCTATGGGGAGAGAGCGGGGGAGTGGGATTAGTTTGGGATTGATACAGGGCTATGGGGAGAGAGCGGGACAGTGGGATTAGTTTGGGATTGATACAGGGCTATGGGGAGAGAGCGGGACAGTGGGATTAGTTTGGGAATGATACAGGGCTATGGGGAGAGAGCGGGACAGTGGGATTAGTTTGGGAATGATACAGGGCTATGGGGAGAGAGCGGGACAGTGGGATTAGTTTGGGATTGATACAGGGCTATGGGAAGAGAGAGGCAGTGGGATTAGTTTGGAGATTGGTACAGGGCTATGGGGAGCGAGTGGGACAGTGGGATTAGTTTGGGATCGATCCTGGGCTATGGGGAGAGAGCAGGGCAGTGGGATTAGTTTGGGATTGATACAGGGCTATGGGGAGAGAGCGGGGCAGTGGGATTAGTTTGGGATTGATACAGGGCTATGGGGAGAGACCGGGACAGTGGGATTAGTTTGGGAATGATACAGGGCTATGGGGAGAGAGCGGGACAGTGGGATTAGTTTGGGAATGATACAGGGCTATGGGGAGAGAGCGGGACAGTGGGATTAGTTTGGGATTGATACAGGGCTATGGGAAGAGAGAGGCAGTGGGATTAGTTTGGAGATTGGTACAGGGCTATGGGGAGCGAGTGGGACAGTGGGATTAGTTTGGGATCGATCCTGGGCTATGGGGAGAGAGCAGGGCAGTGGGATTAGTTTGGGATTGATACAGGGCTATGGGGAGAGAGCGGGGCAGTGGGATTAGTTTGGGATTGATACAGGGCTATGGGGAGAGACCGGGACAGTGGGATTAGTTTGGGAATGATACAGGGCTATGGGGAGAGAGCGGGACAGTGGGATTAGTTTGGGAATGATACAGGGCTATGGGGAGAGAGCGGGACAGTGGGATTAGTTTGGGAATGATACAGGGCTATGGGGAGAGAGCGGGACAGTGGGATTAGTTTGGGATTGATACAGGGCTATGGGAAGAGAGAGGCAGTGGGATTAGTTTGGAGATTGGTACAGGGCTATGGGGAGCGAGTGGGACAGTGGGATTAGTTTGGGATCGATCCTGGGCTATGGGGAGAGAGCAGGGCAGTGGGATTAGTTTGGGATTGATACAGGGCTATGGGGAGAGAGCGGGACAGTGGGATTAGTTTGGGATTGATACAGGGCTATGGGAAGAGAGAGGCAGTGGGATTAGTTTGGAGATTGGTACAGGGCTATGGGGAGCGAGTGGGACAGTGGGATTAGTTTGGGATCGATCCTGGGCTATGGGGAGAGAGCAGGGCAGTGGGATTAGTTTGGGATTGATACAGGGCTATGGGGAGAGAGCGGGGCAGTGGGATTAGTTTGGGATTGATACAGGGCTATGGGGAGAGACCGGGACAGTGGGATTAGTTTGGGAATGATACAGGGCTATGGGGAGAGAGCGGGACAGTGGGATTAGTTTGGGAATGATAAAGGGCTATGGGGAGAGAGCGGGACAGTGGGATTAGTTTGCGATTGATACAGGGCTATGGGAAGAGAGAGGCAGTGGGATTAGTTTGAGGATTGGTACAGGGCTATGGGGAGCGAGTGGGACAGTGGGATTAGTTTGGGATCGATCCTGGGCTATGGGGAGAGAGCAGGGCAGTGGGATTAGTTTGGGATTGATACAGGGCTATGGGGAGAGAGCGGGGCAGTGGGATTAGTTTGGGATTGATACAGGGCTATGGGGAGAGACCGGGACAGTGGGATTAGTTTGGGAATGATACAGGGCTATGGGGAGAGAGCGGGACAGTGGGATTAGTTTGGGAATGATACAGGGCTATGGGGAGAGAGCGGGACAGTGGGATTAGTTTGGAATGATACAGGGCTATGGGGAGAGAGCGGGACAGTGGGATTAGTTTGGGATTGATACAGGGCTATGGGAAGAGAGAGGCAGTGGGATTAGTTTGGAGATTGGTACAGGGCTATGGGGAGCGAGTGGGACAGTGGGATTAGTTTGGGATCGATCCTGGGCTATGGGGAGAGAGCAGGGCAGTGGGATTAGTTTGGGATTGATACAGGGCTATGGGGAGAGAGCGGGGCAGTGGGATTAGTTTGGGATTGATACAGGGCTATGGGGAGAGAGCGGGGCAGTGGGATTAGTTTGGGATTGATACAGGGCTATGGGGAGAGACCGGGACAGTGGGATTAGTTTGGTGATTGATACAGGGCTATGGGGAGAGAGCGGGGCAGTGGGATTAGTTTGGTGATTGATACAGGGCTATGGGGAGAGAGCGGGGCAGTGGGATTAGTTTGGGGATTGATACAGGGCTATGAGGAGAGAGCGGGGCAGTGGGATTAGTATGGGGATTGATACAGGGCTATGGGGAGAGAGCGGGACAGTGGGATTAGTTTGGGGATTGATACAGGGCTATGGGGAGAGAGCGGGGCAGTGGGATTAGTTTGGGGATTGATACAGGGCTATGGGGAGAGAGCGGGGCAGTGGGATTAGTTTGGGATTGATGCAGGGCTATGGGGAGAGAGCGGGGGAGTGGGATTAGTTTGGGATTGATACAGGGCTATGGGGAGAGAGCGGGACAGTGGGATTAGTTTGGGATTGATACAGGGCTATGGGGAGAGAGCGGGACAGTGGGATTAGTTTGGGAATGATACAGGGCTATGGGGAGAGAGCGGGACAGTGGGATTAGTTTGGGAATGATACAGGGCTATGGGGAGAGAGCGGGACAGTGGGATTAGTTTGGGATTGATACAGGGCTATGGGAAGAGAGAGGCAGTGGGATTAGTTTGGAGATTGGTACAGGGCTATGGGGAGCGAGTGGGACAGTGGGATTAGTTTGGGATCGATCCTGGGCTATGGGGAGAGAGCAGGGCAGTGGGATTAGTTTGGGATTGATACAGGGCTATGGGGAGAGAGCGGGGCAGTGGGATTAGTTTGGGATTGATACAGGGCTATGGGGAGAGACCGGGACAGTGGGATTAGTTTGGGAATGATACAGGGCTATGGGGAGAGAGCGGGACAGTGGGATTAGTTTGGGAATGATACAGGGCTATGGGGAGAGAGCGGGACAGTGGGATTAGTTTGGGATTGATACAGGGCTATGGGAAGAGAGAGGCAGTGGGATTAGTTTGGAGATTGGTACAGGGCTATGGGGAGCGAGTGGGACAGTGGGATTAGTTTGGGATCGATCCTGGGCTATGGGGAGAGAGCAGGGCAGTGGGATTAGTTTGGGATTGATACAGGGCTATGGGGAGAGAGCGGGGCAGTGGGATTAGTTTGGGATTGATACAGGGCTATGGGGAGAGACCGGGACAGTGGGATTAGTTTGGGAATGATACAGGGCTATGGGGAGAGAGCGGGACAGTGGGATTAGTTTGGGAATGATACAGGGCTATGGGGAGAGAGCGGGACAGTGGGATTAGTTTGGGAATGATACAGGGCTATGGGGAGAGAGCGGGACAGTGGGATTAGTTTGGGATTGATACAGGGCTATGGGAAGAGAGAGGCAGTGGGATTAGTTTGGAGATTGGTACAGGGCTATGGGGAGCGAGTGGGACAGTGGGATTAGTTTGGGATCGATCCTGGGCTATGGGGAGAGAGCAGGGCAGTGGGATTAGTTTGGGATTGATACAGGGCTATGGGGAGAGAGCGGGGCAGTGGGATTAGTTTGGGATTGATACAGGGCTATGGGGAGAGAGCGGGGCAGTGGGATTAGTTTGGGATTGATACAGGGCTATGGGGAGAGACCGGGACAGTGGGATTAGTTTGGTGATTGATACAGGGCTATGGGGAGAGAGCGGGGCAGTGGGATTAGTTTGGTGATTGATACAGGGCTATGGGGAGAGAGCGGGGCAGTGGGATTAGTTTGGGGATTGATACAGGGCTATGAGGAGAGAGCGGGGCAGTGGGATTAGTTTGGGGATTGATACAGGGCTATGGGGAGAGAGCGGGACAGTGGGATTAGTTTGGGGATTGATACAGGGCTATGGGGAGAGAGCGGGGCAGTGGGATTAGTTTGGGGATTGATACAGGGCTATGGGGAGAGAGCGGGGCAGTGGGATTAGTTTGGGATTGATGCAGGGCTATGGGGAGAGAGCGGGACAGTGGGATTAGTTTGGGAATGATACAGGGCTATGGGGAGAGAGCGGGACAGTGGGATTAGTTTGGGAATGATACAGGGCTATGGGGAGAGAGCGGGACAGTGGGATTAGTTTGGGATTGATACAGGGCTATGGGAAGAGAGAGGCAGTGGGATTAGTTTGGAGATTGGTACAGGGCTATGGGGAGCGAGTGGGACAGTGGGATTAGTTTGGGATCGATCCTGGGCTATGGGGAGAGAGCAGGGCAGTGGGATTAGTTTGGGATTGATACAGGGCTATGGGGAGAGAGCGGGGCAGTGGGATTAGTTTGGGATTGATACAGGGCTATGGGGAGAGAGCGGGGCAGTGGGATTAGTTTGGGATTGATACAGGGCTATGGGGAGAGACCGGGACAGTGGGATTAGTTTGGGAATGATACAGGGCTATGGGGAGAGAGCGGGACAGTGGGATTAGTTTGGGAATGATACAGGGCTATGGGGAGAGAGCGGGACAGTGGGATTAGTTTGGGAATGATACAGGGCTATGGGGAGAGAGCGGGACAGTGGGATTAGTTTGGGATTGATACAGGGCTATGGGAAGAGAGAGGCAGTGGGATTAGTTTGGAGATTGGTACAGGGCTATGGGGAGCGAGTGGGACAGTGGGATTAGTTTGGGATCGATCCTGGGCTATGGGGAGAGAGCAGGGCAGTGGGATTAGTTTGGGATTGATACAGGGCTATGGGGAGAGAGCGGGGCAGTGGGATTAGTTTGGGATTGATACAGGGCTATGGGGAGAGAGCGGGGCAGTGGGATTAGTTTGGGATTGATACAGGGCTATGGGGAGAGACCGGGACAGTGGGATTAGTTTGGGAATGATACAGGGCTATGGGGAGAGAGCGGGACAGTGGGATTAGTTTGGGAATGATACAGGGCTATGGGGAGAGAGCGGGACAGTGGGATTAGTTTGGGATTGATACAGGGCTATGGGGACAGAGCGGGACAGTGGGATTAGTTTGGGATTGATACAGGGCTATGGGGAGGGAGAGGGACAGTGGGATTAGTTTGGGATTGATACAGGGCTATGGGAAGAGAGAGGCAGTGGGATTAGTTTGGAGATTGGTTCAGGGCTATGGGGAGCGAGTGGGACAGTGGGATTAGTTTGGGATCGATCCTGGGCTATGGGGAGAGAGCAGGGCAGTGGGATTAGTTTGGGATTGATACAGGGCTATGGGGAGAGAGTGGGACATTGGGATTAGTTTGGGATCGATCCTGGGCTATGGGGAGAGAGCAGGGCAGTGGGATTAGTTTGGGATTGATACAGGGCTATGGGGAGAGAGTGGGACAGTGGGATTAGTTTGGGGATGGATACAGGGCTATGGGGAGAGAGCGGGGCAGTGGGATTAGTTTGGGAAAGGATACAGGGCTATGGGGAGAGAGCGGGGCAGTGGGATTAGTTTGGGGATGGATACAGGGCTATGGGGAGAGAGCGGGGCAGTGGGATTAGTTTGGGAATGGATACAGGGCTATGAGGAGAGAGCGGGGCAGTGGGATTAGTTTGGTGATTGATACAGGGCTAAGGGGAGCGAGCGGGGCAGTGGGATTAGTTTGGGATTGATACAGGGCTATGGGGAGAGAGAGCGGCAGTGGTATTAGTTTGGGATTGATACAGGGCTATGGGGAGAGAGCAGGACAGTGGGATTAGTTTGGGATTGATACAGGGCTATCGGGAGAGAGCGGGACAGTGGGATTAATTTGGGGATTGATACAGGGCTATGGAGAGTGAGCGGGGCAGTGGGAATAGTTTGGGGATTGATACAGGGGTATGGGGAGAGAGGGGCTGTGGGATTAGTTTGGGGATTGATACAGGGCTATGGGGAGAGAGTAGGATAGTGGGATTAGTTTGGGATTGATACAGGGCTACGGGACAGAGCGGGACAGTGGGATTAGTTTGGGATTGATACAGGGCTGTGGGGAGAGAGCGGGACAGTGGGATTAGTTTGGGGATTGATACAGGGCTATGGGGAGTGAGCGGGGCAGTGGGATTAGTTTGGGGATTGATACAGGGCTATGGGGACAGAGCGGGACAGTGGGATTAGTTTGGGGATTGATACAGGGGTATGGGGAGAGAGGGGCTGTGGGATTAGTTTGGGGATTGATACAGGGCTATGAGGAGAGAGTAGGATAGTGGGATTAGTTTGGGATTGATACAGGGCTATAGGGTGAGAGTGGGGCACTGGGATTAGTTTGGGATTGATACAGGGCTATGGGTAGAGAGCGGGGCAGTGGGATTAGTTTGGGATTGATACAGGGCTATGGGGAGGGAGAGGGACAGTGGGATTAGTTTGGGATTGATACAGGGCTATGGGAAGAGAGAGGCAGTGGGATTAGTTTGGGGATTGGTACAGGGCTATGGGGAGCGAGTGGGACAGTGGGATTAGTTTGGGATTGATACAGGGCTATGGGGAGAGAGTGGGACATTGGGATTAGTTTGGGATCGATCCTGGGCTATGGGGAGAGAGCAGGGCAGTGGGATTAGTTTGGGATTGATACAGGGCTATGGGGAGAGAGTGGGACAGTGGGATTAGTTTGGGGATGGATACAGGGCTATGGGGAGAGAGCGGGGCAGTGGGATTAGTTTGGGAAAGGATACAGGGCTATGGGGAGAGAGCGGGGCAGTGGGATTAGTTTGGGGATGGATACAGGGCTATGGGGAGAGAGCGGGGCAGTGGGATTAGTTTGGGAATGGATACAGGGCTATGAGGAGAGAGCGGGGCAGTGGGATTAGTTTGGTGATTGATACAGGGCTAAGGGGAGCGAGCGGGGCAGTGGGATTAGTTTGGGATTGATACAGGGCTATGGGGAGAGAGAGCGGCAGTGGTATTAGTTTGGGATTGATACAGGGCTATGGGGAGAGAGCGGGACAGTGGGATTAGTTTGGGATTGATACAGGGCTATCGGGAGAGAGCGGGACAGTGGGATTAGTTTGGGGATTGATACAGGGCTATGGGGAGTGAGCGTGGCAGTGGGAATAGTTTGGGGATTGATACAGGGGTATGGGGAGAGAGGGGCTGTGGGATTAGTTTGGGGATTGATACAGGGCTATGGGGAGAGAGTAGGATAGTGGGATTAGTTTGGGATTGATACAGGGCTATGGGGACAGAGCGGGACAGTGGGATTAGTTTGGGATTGATACAGGGCTGTGGGGAGAGAGCGGGACAGTGGGATTAGTTTGGGGATTGATACAGGGCTATGGGGAGTGAGCGGGGCAGTGGGATTAGTTTGGGGATTGATACAGGGCTATGGGGACAGAGCGGGACAGTGGGATTAGTTTGGGGATTGATACAGGGGTATGGGGAGAGAGGGGCTGTGGGATTAGTTTGGGGATTGATACAGGGCTATGGGGAGAGAGTAGGATAGTGGGATTAGTTTGGGATTGATACAGGGCTATAGGGTGAGAGTGGGGCACTGGGATTAGTTTGGGATTGATACAGGGCTATGGGTAGAGAGCGGGGCAGTGGGATTAGTTTGGGATTGATACAGGGCTATGGGGTGGGAGAGGGACAGTGGGATTAGTTTGGGATTGATACAGGGCTATGGGAAGAGAGAGGCAGTGGGATTAGTTTGGGGATTGGTACAGGGCTATGGGGAGCGAGTGGGACAGTGGGATTAGTTTGGGATTGATACAGGGCTATGGGGAGAGAGTGGGTCATTGGGATTAGTTTGGGATCGATCCTGGGCTATGGGGAGAGAGCAGGGCAGTGGGATTAGTTTGGGATTGATACAGGGCTATGGGGAGAGAGTGGGACAGTGGGATTAGTTTGGGGATGGATACAGGGCTATGGGGAGAGAGCGGGGCAGTGGGATTAGTTTGGGAAAGGATACAGGGCTATGGGGAGAAAGCGGGGCAGTGGGATTAGTTTGGGGATGGATACAGGGCTATGGAGAGAGAGCGGGGCAGTGGGATTAGTTTGGGAATGGATACAGGGCTATGAGGAGAGAGCGGGGCAGTGGGATTAGTTTGGTGATTGATACAGGGCTAAGGGGAGCGAGCGGGGCAGTGGGATTAGTTTGGAATTGATACAGGGCTATGGGGAGAGAGAGCGGCAGTGGTATTAGTTTGGGATTGATACAGGGCTATGGGGAGAGAGCGGGACAGTGGGATTAGTTTGGGATTGATACAGGGCTATCGGGAGAGAGCGGGACAGTGGGATTAGTTTGGGGATTGATACAGGGCTATGGGGAGTGAGCGGGGCAGTGGGAATAGTTTGGGGATTGATACAGGGGTATGGGGAGAGAGGGGCTGTGGGATTAGTTTGGGGATTGATACAGGGCTATGGGGAGAGAGTAGGATAGTGGGATTAGTTTGGGATTGATACAGGGCTATGGGGACAGAGCGGGACAGTGGGATTAGTTTGGGATTGATACAGGGCTATGGGGAGAGAGCGGGACAGTGGGATTAGTTTGGGATGGATACTGGGTGATGGGGAGAAAGCGGGGCAGTGGGATTAGTTTGGGATTGATACAGGGCTATGGGGAGAGAGCGGGGGAGTGGGATTAGTTTGGGGATTGATACAGGGCTACGGGGAGAGTTGGACAGTGGGATTAGTTTGGGATTGATACAGGGCTGTGGGGAGAGAGCGGGACAGTGGGATTAGTTTGGGATTGATACAGGGCTATGGGGAGAGAGCGGGACAGTGGGATTAGTTTGGGATTGATACAGGGCTACGGGGAGAGAGCGGGGCAGTGGGATTAGTTTGGGGATTGATACAGGGCTATGGGGAGAGAGCGGGGCAGTGGGATTAGTTTGGGATTGGTACAGGGCTATGGGGAGAGTGTTGGGCAGTGGGATTAGTTTGGGATTGATACAAGGCTATGGGGAGAGAGCGGGACAGTGGGATTAGTTTGGGGATTGATACAGGGCTATGGGGAGAGAGCGGGGCAGTGGGATTAGTTTTGGATTGATACAGGGCGATTGGGAGAGAGCGGGACAGTGGGATTAGTTTGGGATTGATACAGGGCGATGGGGAGAAAGCGGGACAGTGGGATTAGTTTTGGATTGATACAGGGCGATGGGTAGAGAGCGGGACAGTGGGATTAGTTCGGGATTGATACAGGGCTATGGGGAGAGAACGGGGCAGTGGGATTAGTTTGGGATTGATACTGGGAGATGGGGAGAAAGCGGGACAGTGGGATTAGTTTTGGGTTGATACAGGGCTATGGGGTGTGATCGGGGCAGTGGGAATAGTTTGGGATTGATACTGCGTGATGGGGAGAAAGCGGGGCAGTGGGATTAGTTTTGGGATTGATACAGGAGTATGGGGACAGAGTGGGGCAGTGGGAATAATTTGGGGATTGATACAGGGTGATGGGGAGAGATTTGGACTGTGGGATTAGTTTGGGGATCGATACAAGGCTATGGGGAGAGAGTGAGACAGTGGGATTAGTTAGGGATTGATACAGGGGTATGGGGAGAGAGGGTCTGTGGGATTAGTTTGGGGATTGATACAGGGCTATGGGGAGAGAGTAGGATAGTGGGATTAGTTTGGGATTGATACAGGGCTATAGGGTGAGAGTGGGGCACTGGGATTAGTTTGGGATTGATACAGAGCTATGGGTAGAGTGCGGGGCAGTGGGATTAGTTTGGGGATTGATACAGGGCTATGGGGAGGGAGAGGGACAGTGGGATTAGTTTGGGATTGATACAGGGCTATGGGAAGAGAGAGGCAGTGGGATTAGTTTGGGGATTGATACAGGGCTATGGGGAGCGAGTGGGACAGTGGGATTAGTTTGGGATTGATGCAGGGCTATCGGGAGAGAGTGGGACAGTGGGATTAGTTTGGGATTGATTCAGGGCGATGGGGAGAGAGTGGGACATTGGGATTAGTTTGGGATGGATCCTGGGCTATGGGGATAGAGCAGGGCAGTGGGATTAGTTTGGGGATTGATACAGGGTGATGGGGAGAAAGCGGGGCAGTGAGATTAGTTTGGAATTGATACAGGGCTATGGGGAGAGAGCGGGACAGTGGGAAGAATTTGGGATTGATACAGGGCTATGAGGAGAGAGCGGGGCAGTGGGATTAGTTTGGGGATTGATACAGGGCTATGGGGAGATAGCGGGGCAGTGGGATTAGTTTGGGGATTGATACAGGGCTATGGGGAGAGAGCGGGGCAGTGGGATTAGTTTGGGATTGATACAGGGTTATGGGGAGAGAGCGGGACAGTGGGATTAGTTTGGGATTGATACAGGGCTATGGGGAGAGAGCGGGGCAGTGGGATTAGTTTGGGGATTGATACCGGGCTATGGGGAGAGAGCGGGGCAGTGGGATTAGTTTGGGATTGATACAGGGCTATGGGGAGAGAGTGGGACAGTGGGATTAGTTTGCGATGGATACAGGACTATGGGGAGAGAGCGGGACATTGGGATTAGTTTGGGATGGATTCAGGGTGATGGGGAGAGAGCAGGGCTTTGGGATTACATTGGGGATTGATACTGGGCTCGGGGATGAGAGCGGGGCAGTGGGATTAATTTGGGATTGATACAGGGCTATGGGGAGAGAGGGGCAGTGGGATTAGTTTGGGGAATGATACAGGGCTATGGGGAGAGAGTGGGACAGTGGGATTAGTTTGGGTTTGATACAGGGCTATGGGAAGAGAGCGGGGCAGCGGGATTAGTTTGGGATTGATACTGGGTGATGGGGAGAAAGCGGGGCAGCGAGATTGGTTTGGAATTGATACAGGGCTATGGGGAGAGAGTGGGGCAGTGGGATTAGTTTGGGATTGATACAGGGCGATGGGGAGAGAGCGGGTCAGTGGAATTAGTTTGGTGATTGATACAGGGCCTAGGGGAGAGAGGGGCAGTGGGATTAGTTTGGGGATTGATACAGGCCTATGGGGAGTGAGTGGGACAGTGGGATTAGTTAGGGATTGAAACAGGGTTATGGGGAGAGAGTGGGGCAGTGGGATTAGTTTGGGATTGATACAGAGCTATGGGGAGAGAGCGGGACAGTGGGATTAGTTTGGGGATTGATACAGGGCTATCGGGAGAGAGTTGGACAGTGGGATTAGTTTGGGATTGATACAGGGCTATCGGGAGAGAGTGGGACACAGGCATTAGTTTGCGATGGATACAGGGCTATGGGGAGAGAGCGGGACATTGGGATTAGTTTGGGATGGATTCAGGGCGATGGGGAGAGAGCAGGGCTTTGGGATTAGTTTGGTGATTGATACTCGGCTCGGGGGAGAGAGCGGGGCAGTGGGATTAGTTTGGGATTGATACAGGGCTATGGGGAGAGAGGGGCAGTGGGATTAGTTTCGGGAATGATACAGGGCTATGGGGAGAGAGTGGGACAGTGGGATTAGTTTGGGATTGATACAGCGCTATGGGGAGAGAGCAGGACAGTGAGATTATTTTGGGATTGATACACGGCTATGGGGAGAGAGCGGGGCGGTGGGATTAGTTTGGGATTGATACAGGGCTATGGGGAGAGAGCGGGACAGTGGGATTAGTTTGGGATTGACACAGGGCTATGGGGAGAGTGCGGGGCAGTGGGATTAGTTTGGGGATTGATACTGGGCTATGGGATGAGAGCGGGGCAGTGGGATTAGTTCGGGGATTGATACAGGGCTATCGGGACAGAGTGGGACAGTGGGATTAGTTTGGGATTGATACAGGGCTATCGGGAGAGAGTGGGACAGAGGGATTAGTTTGCGATGGATACAGGGCTATGGGGAGAGAGCGGGACATTGGGATTACATTGGGGATTGATACTGGGCTCGGGGATGAGAGCGGGGCAGTGGGATTAATTTGGGATTGATACAGGGCTATGGGGAGAGAGGGGCAGTGGGATTAGTTTGGGGAATGATACAGGGCTATGGGGAGAGAGTGGGACAGTGGGATTAGTTTGGGTTTGATACAGGGCTATGGGAAGAGAGCGGGGCAGCGGGATTAGTTTGGGATTGATACTGGGTGATGGGGAGAAAGCGGGGCAGCGAGATTGGTTTGGAATTGATACAGGGCTATGGGGAGAGAGTGGGGCAGTGGGATTAGTTTGGGATTGATACAGGGCGATGGGGAGAGAGCGGGTCAGTGGAATTAGTTTGGTGATTGATACAGGGCCTAGGGGAGAGAGGGGCAGTGGGATTAGTTTGGGGATTGATACAGGCCTATGGGGAGTGAGTGGGACAGTGGGATTAGTTAGGGATTGAAACAGGGTTATGGGGAGAGAGTGGGGCAGTGGGATTAGTTTGGGATTGATACAGGGCTATGGGGAGAGAGCGGGACAGTGGGATTAGTTTGGGGATTGATACAGGGCTATCGGGAGAGAGTTGGACAGTGGGATTAGTTTGGGATTGATACAGGGCTATCGGGAGAGAGTGGGACACAGGCATTAGTTTGCGATGGATACAGGGCTATGGGGAGAGAGCGGGACATTGGGATTAGTTTGGGATGGATTCAGGGCGATGGGGAGAGAGCAGGGCTTTGGGATTAGTTTGGTGATTGATACTGGGCTCGGGGGAGAGAGCGGGGCAGTGGGATTAGTTTGGGATTGATACAGGGCTATGGGGAGAGAGGGGCAGTGGGATTAGTTTCGGGAATGATACAGGGCTATGGGGAGAGAGTGGGACAGTGGGATTAGTTTGGGATTGATACAGCGCTATGGGGAGAGAGCAGGACAGTGGGATTATTTTGGGATTGATACACGGCTATGGGGAGAGAGCGGGGCGGTGGGATTAGTTTGGGATTGATACAGGGCTATGGGGAGAGAGCGGGACAGTGGGATTAGTTTGGGATTGACACAGGGCTATGGGGAGAGTGCGGGGCAGTGGGAATAGTTTGGGGATTGATACTGGGCTATGGGATGAGAGCGGGGCAGTGGGATTAGTTCGGGGATTGATACAGGGCTATCGGGACAGAGTGGGACAGTGGGATTAGTTTGGGATTGATACAGGGCTATCGGGAGAGAGTGGGACAGAGGGATTAGTTTGCGATGGATACAGGGCTATGGGGAGAGAGCGGGACATTGGGATTAGTTTGGGATGGATTCAGGGCGATGGGGAGAGAGCAGGGCTTTGGGATTAGTTTGGGGATTGATACTGGGCACGGGGGTGAGAGCGGGGAAGTGTGATTAGTTTGGGATTTTTACAGGGCTATGGGGAGAGAGGGGCAGTGGGATTAGTTTGGCGATTGATACAGGGCTATGGGGAGAGAGTGGCACAGTGGGATTAGTTTGGGTTTGATACAGGGCTATGGGGAGAGAGTGGCACAGTGGGATTAGTTTGGGTTTGATACAGGGCTATGGGAAGACAGCGGGGCAGCGGGATTAGTTTGGGATTGATACTGGGCGATGGGGAGAAAGCGGGGCAGTGAGATTGGTTTGGAATTGATACAGGGCTATGGGGAGAGAGTGGGGCAGTGGGATTAGTTTGGGATTGATACAGGGCGATGGGGATAGAGCCAGACAGTGGGATTAGTTTCGGATTTATACAGGGCGATGTGGAGAGAGCGGGACAGTGGGGTTAGTTTGGGATTGATACAGGGCGACGGGGAGAGAGCGGGACAGTGGGATTAGTTTGGGATTGATACAGGGAGATGGGGAGAAAGCGGTACAGTGGGATTAGTTTGGGATTGATACAGGGCTATGGGGAGAGTATGGGAGAGTGGGATTAGTTTGGGGATTGATATAGGGCTATGGGGAGAGAGCAGGGCAGTGGGATTAGTTTGGGGATTGATACAGGGTGATGGGGAGAGAGTGGGACAGTGGGATTAGTTTGGGGATTGATATATGGCTATGGGGAGTGAGTGGGACAGTGGGATTAGTTTGGCATTGATACAGGGCTATGGGGATGGAGTGGGACAGTGGGATTAGTTTGGCATTGATACAGGGCTATGGGGAGAGAGTGCGGCAGTGGGATCCGTTTGGGATTGATACAGGGCTATAGGGAGAGAGTGTGACAGAGGGATTAGTTTGTGATGGATACAGGGCTATGGGGAGAGAGCGGTACATTGGGATTAATTTGGGATGGATTCAGGGCGATGGGGAGAGAGCATGGCTTTGGGATTAGTTTGGTGATTGATACTGGGCTCGGAGGAGAGAGCGGGGCAGTGGGATTAGTTTGGGATTGATACAGGGCTATGGGGAGAGAGGGGCAGTCGGATTAGTTTAGTGAATGATAGAGGGCTATGGGGAGAGAGTGGGACAGTGGGATTAGTTTGGTATTGATACAGGGCTATGGGGAGAGAGGTGCAGTGGGATTAGTTTGGGGATTGATACAGGGCTATGGGGAGAGAGTGTGGCAGTGGGATTCGTTTCCAATTGATACAGGGCTATGGGGAGAGAGTGGGACAGTGGGATTAGTTTGGGGATTGATACAGGGCTATGGGGAGTGAGTGGGACAGTTGGATTAGTTTGGGATTGAAACAGGGTTATGGGGAGAGAGTGGGGCAGTGGGATTAGTTTGGGATTGATACAGGTCTATGGGGAGAGAGCGGGACAGTGGGATTAGTTTGGGGATTGATACAGGGCTATGGGGATAGAGCGGGACAGTGGGATTAGTTTGGGATTGATACAGGGCTTTGGGGAGAGAGCGGGACAGTGGGATTAGTTTGGGATTGATACAGGGCTATGGGGAGAGAGAGGGGCAGTGGGATTAGTTTGGGGATTGATACAGGGCTATGGGGAGAGAGCTGGACAGTGGGATTAGTTTGGGATTGTTACAGGGCTATGGGGAGAGAGTGGGGCAGTGGGATTAGTTTGGGATTGATGCAGGGCTATGGGGAGAGAGTGGGGAAGTGGGATTAGTTTGGGGATGGATACAGGGCTATGGGAAGAGAGCGGGGCAGTGGGATTAGTTTGGGGATGGATACAGGGCTATGGGAAGAGAGCGGGGCAGTGGGATTAGTTTGGGGATGGATACATGGCTATGGGGAGAGAGTGGGGCAGTGGGATTAGTTTGGGAATGATACAGGGCTATGGGGAGAGAGTGGGGCAGTGGGATTAGTTTGGGGATGGATACAGGGCTATGGGAAGAGAGCGGGGCAGTGGGATTAGTTTGGGATTGATACAGGGCTATGGGGAGAGAGTGGGGCAGTGGGATTAGTTTGGGGATGGATACAGGGCTATGGGGAGAGAGCGGGGCAGTGGGATTAGTTTGGGATTGATACAGGGCTATGGGGAGAGTGGGACAGTGGGATTAGTTTGGGATTGATACAGGACTGTGGGGAGAGAGCGGGACAGTGGGATTAGTTTGGGATTGATTCAGGGCTATGGGGAGATAGGGGCAGTGGGATTAGTTTGGGAATTGATACAGGGCTATAGGGAGAGAGTGCGGCAGTGGGATCCGTTTGGGATTGATACAGGGCTATGGGGAGAGAGTGGGACAGTGGGATTAGTTTTGGATTGATACAGGGCTATGGGGAGAGAGTGTGGCAGTGGGATTCGTTTCCAATTGATACAGGGCTATGGGGAGAGAGTGGGACAGTGGGATTAGTTTGGGGATTGATACAGGGCTTTGGGGAGTGAGTGGGACAGTGGGATTAGTTTGGGATTGAAACAGGGTTATGGGGAGAGAGTGGGGCAGTGGGATTAGTTTGGGATTGATACAGGGCTATGGGGAGAGAGCGGGACAGTGGGATTAGTTTGGGGATTGATACAGTGCTATCGGGAGAGAGCGGGACAGTGGGATTAGTTTGGGGATTGATTTAGGGCTATGAGGATAGAGCGGGCCAGTGGGATTAGTTTGGGATTGATACAGGGCTTTGGGGAGCGAGCGGGACAGTGGGATTAGTTTGGGATTGATACAGGGCTATGGGGAGAGAGCGGGGCAGTGGGATTAGTTTGGGGATTGATACAGGGCTATGGGGAGAGAGCTGGACAGTGGGATTAGTTTGGGATTGATACAGGGCTATGGGTAGAGAGCGGGACAGTGGGATTAGTTTGGGATTGATACAGGGCTATGGGGAGAGAGCGGGGACAGTGGGATTAGTTTGGGGAATGATACAGGGCTATGGGGAGAGAGCGGGGCAGTGGGATTAGTTTGGGAATTGATACAGGGCTATGGGGAGAGAGCGGGAATGATTGATTAGTTGGGGATTGATACAGGGCTATGGGGAGAGAGCGGGGCAGTGGATTAGTTTGGGTATGGATACAGGGCTATGGGGAGAGAGCGGGACAGTGGGATTAGTTTGGGATTGATACAGGGCTATGGGGAGAGAGTGGGGCAGTGGGATTAGTTTGGGATTGATGCAGGGCTATGGGGAGAGAGTGGGGAAGTGGGATTAGTTTGGGGATGGATACAGGGCTATGGGAAGAGAGCGGGGCAGTGGGATTAGTTTGGGGATGGATACAGGGCTATGGGAAGAGAGCGGGGCAGTGGGATTAGTTTGTGGATGGATACATGGCTATGGGGAGAGAGTGGGGCAGTGGGATTAGTTTGGGAATGATACAGGGCTATGGGGAGAGAGTGGGGCAGTGGGATTAGTTTGGGGATGGATACAGGGCTATGGGAAGAGAGCGGGGCAGTGGGATTAGTTTGGGATTGATACAGGGCTATGGGGAGAGAGTGGGGCAGTGGGATTAGTTTGGGGATGGATACAGGGCTATGGGGAGAGAGCGGGGCAGTGGGATTAGTTTGGGATTGATACAGGGCTATGGGGAGAGTGGGACAGTGGGATTAGTTTGGGATTGATACAGGACTGTGGGGAGAGAGCGGGACAGTGGGATTAGTTTGGGATTGATACAGGGCTATGGGAAGAGAGCGGTGCAGTGGGATTTGTTTGGGATTGATACAGGGCTATGGGGAGAGTGGGACAGTGGGATTAGTTTGGGATTGATACAGGACTGTGGGGAGAGAGCGGGACAGTGGGATTAGTTTGGGATTGATTCAGGGCTATGGGGAGATAGGGGCAGTGGGATTAGTTTGGGAATTGATACAGGGCTATGGGGAGAGAGTAGACCAGTGGGATTAGTTTTGGATTGATACAGGGCTATAGGGAGAGTGTGCGGCAGTGGGATCCGTTTGGGATTGATAAATGGCTATGGGGAGAGAGTGGGACAGTGGGATTAGTTTGGGGATTGATACAGTGCTATGGGGAAAGAGTGGGACAGTGGGATTAGTTTGGTGATTGATACAGGGCTATGGGGAGAGAGGGGCAGTGGGATTAGTTTGGGGATTGATACATGGCTATGGGGAGAGAGTGGGAGAGTGGGATTAGTTTGGGATTGATACAGGGCTATGGGGAGTGAGTGGGACAGTGGGATTAGTTTGGGATTGAAACAGGGCTATGGGGAGAGAGTGGGGCAGTGGGATTAGTTTTGGGATTGATACAGGGCTATGGGGAGAGAGCGGGACAGTGGGATTAGTTTGGGGATTGATACAGGGCTATGGGGAAAGAGTGGGACAGTGGGATTATTTTGGTGATTGATACAGGGCTATGGGGAGAGAGGGGTAGTGGGATTAGTTTGGGATTGAAACAGGGCTTTGGGGAGAGAGTGGGGCAGTGGGATTAGTTTTGGGATTGATACAGGGCTATGGGGAGAGAGCGGGACAGTGGGATTAGTTTGGGGATTGATGCAGGGCTATCGGGAGAGAGCGGGACAGTGGGATTAGTTTGGGGATTGATACAGGGCTATGGGGATAGAGCGGGACAGTGGGATTAGTTTGGGATTGATACAGGGCTTTGGAGAGAGAGCGGGACAGTGGGATTAGTTTGGGATTGATACAGGGCTATGGGGAGAGAGCGGGGCAGTGGGATTAGTTTGGGGATTGATACAGGGCTATGGGGAGAGAGCGGGACAGTGGGATTAGTTTGGGATTGATACAGGGCTATGGGGAGAGAGTGGGGCTGTGGGATTAGTTTGGGATTGATACAGGGCTATGGGGAGAGAGCGGGAATGATTGATTAGTTGGGGATTGATACAGGGCTATGGGGAGAGAGCGGGGCAGTGGGATTAGTTTGGGGATGGATACAGGGCTATGGGGAGAGAGCGGGACAGTGGGATTAGTTTGGGATTGATACAGGGCTATGGGGAGAGAGTGGGGCAGTGGGATTAGTTTGGGAATGATACAGGGCTATGGGGAGAGAGTGGGGCAGTGGGATTAGTTGGGGGATTGATACAGGGCTATGGGGAGAGAGTGGGGCAGTGGGATTAGTTTGGGGATGGATACAGGGCTATGGGAAGAGAGCGGGGCAGTGGGATTAGTTTGGGATTGATACAGGGCTATGGGGAGAGTGGGACAGTGGGATTACTTTGGGATTGATACAGGGCTATAGGGAGAGAGCGGGACAGTGGGATTAGTTTGGGATTGATACAGGGCTATGGGGAGAGAGCGGGACAGTGGGATTAGTTTGGGATTGATACAGGGCTATGGGGAGAGAGCGGGGCAGTGGGATTAGTTTCGGGATTGATACAGGGCTATGGGGAGAAAGCGGGACTGTGGGATTAGTTTGGGATTGATACAGGGCTATGGGGAGAGAGCGGGATAATTGATTAGTTGGGGATTGATACAGGGCTACGGGGAGAGAGCGGGGCAGTGGGATTAGTTTGGGGATGGATACAGGGCTATGGGGAGAGAGTGGGGCAGTGGGATTAGTTTGGGAATGATACAGGGCTATGGGGAGAGAGTGGGGCAGTGGGATTAGTTTGGGGATGGATACAGGGCTATGGGAAGAGAGCGGGGCAGTGGAATTAGTTTGGGATTGATACAGGGCTATGGGGAGAGAGTGGGGCAGTGGGATTAGTTTGGGGATGGATACAGGGCTATGGGGAGAGAGCGGGGCAGTGGGATTAGTTTGGGATTGATACAGGGCTATGGGGAGAGTGGGACAGTGGGATTAGTTTGGGATTGATACAGGACTGTGGGGAGAGAGCGGGACAGTGGGATTAGTTTGAGATTGATACAGGGCTATGGGAAGAGAGCGGGGCAGTGGGATTAGTTTGGGATTGATACAGGGCTATGGGGAGAGTGGGACAGTGGGATTAGTTTGGGATTGATACAGGACTGTGGGGAGAGAGCGGGACAGTGGGATTAGTTTGGGATTGGTACAGGGCTATGGGGAGAGAGTAGACCAGTGGGATTAGTTTTGGATTGATACAGGGCTATAGGGAGAGAGTGCGGCAGTGGGATCCGTTTGGGAATGATACAGTGCTATGGGGAGAGAGTGGGACAGTGGGATTAGTTTGGGGATTGATACAGGGCTATGGGGAGAGAGTGGGGCAGTGGGATTAGTTTTGGGATTGATACAGGGCTATGGGGAGCGAGCGGGACAGTGGGATTAATTTGGGGATTGATACAGGGCTATGGGGAAAGAGTGGGACAGTGGGATTAGTTTGGTGATTGATACAGGGCTATGGGGAGAGAGGGGCAGTGGGATTAGTTTGGGATTGAAACAGGGCTATGGGGAGAGAGTGGGGCAGTGGGATTAGTTTTGGGATTGATACAGGGCTATGGGGAGAGAGCGGGACAGTGGGATTAGTTTGGGGATTGATACAGTGCTATGGGGAGAGAGTGGGACAGTGGGATTAGTTTGGGGATTGATACAGTGCTATGGGGAGAGAGCGGGACAGTGGGATTAGTTTTGGATTGATACAGGGCAATGGGGAGATTGCGGGGCAGTGGGATTAGTTTGGGATTGATACAGGGCTATCGGGAGAGAGAGGTACATTGGGATTAGTTTGGGATGGATTCAGGGCGATGGGGAGAGAGCAGGGCTTTGGGATTTGTTTGGTGATTGATACTGGGCTCGGAGGAGAGAGCGGGGCAGTGGGATTAGTTTGGGATTGATACAGGGCTATGGGGAGAGAGGGGCAGTCGGATTAGTTTAGGGAATGATAGAGGGCTATGGGGAGAGAGTAGGACAGTGGGATTAGTTTTGGATTGATACAGGGCTATGGGGAGAGAGTGTGGCAGTGGGATTCGTTTCCAATTGATACAGGGCTATGGGGAGAGCGTGGGACAGTGGGATTAGTTTGGGGATTGATACAGGGCTTTGGGGAGTGAGTGGGACAGTGGGATTAGTTTGGGATTGAAACAGGGTTATGGGGAGAGAGTGGGGCAGTGGGATTAGTTTGGGATTGATACAGGGCTATTGGGAGAGAGCGGGACAGTGGGATTAGTTTGGGGATTGATACAGTGCTATCGGGAGAGAGCGGGACAGTGGGATTAGTTTGGGGATTGATTTAGGGCTATGAGGATAGAGCGGGACAGTGGGATTAGTTTGGGATTGATACAGGGCTATGGGGAGAGAGCGGGGCAGTGGGATTAGTTTGGGGATTGATACAGGGCTATGGGGAGAGAGCTGGACAGTGGGATTAGTTTGGGATTGATACAGGGCTATGGGTAGAGAGCGGGACAGTGGGATTAGTTTGGGATTGATACAGGGCTATGGGGAGAGAGCGGGGACAGTGGGATTAGTTTGGGGAATGATACAGGGCTATGGGGAGAGAGCGGGGCAGTGGGATTAGTTTGGGAATTGATACAGGGCTATGGGGAGAGAGCGGGAATGATTGATTAGTTGGGGATTGATACAGGGCTATGGGGAGAGAGCGGGGCAGTGGGATTAGTTTGGGGATGGATACAGGGCTCTGGGAAGAGAGCGGGGCAGTGGGATTAGTTTGGGATTGATACAGGGCTATGGGGAGAGAGCGGGGCAGTGGGATTAGTTTGGGATTGATACAGGGCTATGGGGAGAGTGGGACAGTGGGATTAGTTTGGGATTGATACAGGACTGTGGGGAGAGAGCGGGACAGTGGGATTAGTTTGGGATTGATACAGGGCTATGGGGAGAGAGCTGGACAGTGGGATTAGTTTGGGATTGATACAGGGCTATGGGGAGAGAGTGGGACTGATTGATTAGTTTTGGATTGATACAGGGCGATGGGGAGAGAGTGGGACAGTGGGATTAGTTTGGCATTGATACAGGGCTATGGGGAGAGACGGGCAGTGGGATTAGTTTGGGAATTGATACAGCGCTATGGGGAGAGAGTGGGGCACTGGGATTAGTTTGGGATTGATACAGAGCTATGGGTAGAGAGCGGGGCAGTGGGATTAGTTTGGGGATTGATACAGGGCTATGGGGAGGGAGAGGGACAGTGGGATTAGTTTGGGATTGATACCGGGCTATGGGAAGAGAGAGGCAGTGGGATTAGTTTGGGGATTGGTACAGGGCTATGGGGAGCGAGTGGGACAGTGGGATTAGTTTGGGATTGATACAGGGCTATCGGGAGAGAGTGGGACAGTGGGATTAGTTTGGGATTGATTCAGGACTATGGGGAGAGAGTGGGACATTGGGATTAGTTTGGGATCGATCCTGGGCTATGGGGAGAGAGCAGGGCAGTGGGATTAGTTTGGGGATTGATACAGGGCTATGGGGAGAGAGCGGAGCAATGGGATTAGTTTGGGGATGGATACAGGGCTATGGGAATAGAGAGGGGCAGTGGGTTTAGTTTTGGGATGGATACAGGGCTATGGGAAGAGAGCAGGGCAGTGGGATTAGTTTGGGGATGGATACAGGGCTATGGGGAGAGAGCGGGGCAGTGGGATTAGTTTGGGAAAGGATACAGGGCTATGCGGAGAGAGCGGGGCAGTGGGATTAGTTTGGTGATTGATACAGGGCTAAGGGGAACGAGCAGGGCAGTGGGATTAGTTTGGGATTGATACAGGGCTATGGGGAGAGAGCGCGGCAGTGGGATTAGTTTGGGATTGATACAGGGCTATGGGGAGAGAGCAGGGCAGTGGGATTAGTTTGGTGATTGATACAGGGCTAAGGGGAGCGAGCGGGGCAGTGGGATTAGTTTGGGATTGATACTGGGCTATAGGGAGTGAGTTTGGCAGTGGGATTAGTTGGGGGATTGATACAGGGCTATGGGGAGAGAGTGGGGCAGTGGGATTAGTTTGGGGATGGATACAGGGCTATGGGAAGAGAGCGGGGCAGTGGGATTAGTTTGGGATTGATACAGGGCTATGGGGAGAGTGGGACAGTGGGATTACTTTGGGATTGATACAGGGCTATAGGGAGAGAGCGGGACAGTGGGATTAGTTTGGGATTGATACAGGGCTATGGGGAGAGAGCGGGACAGTGGGATTAGTTTGGGATTGATACAGGGCTATGGGGAGAGAGCGGGGCAGTGGGATTAGTTTGGGGATTGATACAGGGCTATGGGGAGAAAGCGGGACTGTGGGATTAGTTTGGGATTGATACAGGGCTATGGGGAGAGAGCGGGATAATTGATTAGTTGGGGATTGATACAGGGCTACGGGGAGAGAGCGGGGCAGTGGGATTAGTTTGGGGATGATACAGGGCTATGGGGAGAGAGTGGGGCAGTGGGATTAGTTTGGGGATGGATACAGGGCTATGGGAAGAGAGCGGGGCAGTGGAATTAGTTTGGGATTGATACAGGGCTATGGGGAGAGAGTGGGGCAGTGGGATTAGTTTGGGGATGGATACAGGGCTATGGGGAGAGAGCGGGGCAGTGGGATTAGTTTGGGATTGATAGAGGGCTATGGGGAGAGTGGGACAGTGGGATTAGTTTGGGATTGATACAGGACTGTGGGGAGAGAGCGGGACAGTGGGATTAGTTTGGGATTGATACAGGGCTATGGGAAGAGAGCGGGGCAGTGGGATTAGTTTGGGATTGATACAGGGCTATGGGGAGAGTGGGACAGTGGGATTAGTTTGGGATTGATACAGGACTGTGGGGAGAGAGCGGGACAGTGGGATTAGTTTGGGATTGGTACAGGGCTATGGGGAGAGAGTAGACCAGTGGGATTAGTTTTGGATTGATACAGGGCTATAGGGAGAGAGTGCGGCAGTGGGATCCGTTTGGGAATGATACAGTGCTATGGGGAGAGAGTGGGACAGTGGGATTAGTTTGGGGATTGATACAGGGCTATGGGGAGAGAGTGGGGCAGTGGGATTAGTTTTGGGATTGATACAGGGCTATGGGGAGCGAGCGGGACAGTGGGATTAGTTTGGGGATTGATACAGGGCTATGGGGAAAGAGTGGGACAGTGGGATTAGTTTGGTGATTGATACAGGGCTATGGGGAGAGAGGGGCAGTGGGATTAGTTTGGGATTGAAACAGGGCTATGGGGAGAGAGTGGGGCAGTGGGATTAGTTTTGGGATTGATACAGGGCTATGGGGAGAGAGCGGGACAGTGGGATTAGTTTGGGGATTGATACAGTGCTATGGGGAGAGAGTGGGACAGTGGGATTAGTTTGGGGATTGATACAGTGCTATGGGGAGAGAGCGGGACAGTGGGATTAGTTTTGGATTGATACAGGGCAATGGGGAGAGTGCGGGGCAGTGGGATTAGTTTGGGATTGATACAGGGCTATCGGGAGAGAGAGGTACATTGGGATTAGTTTGGGATGGATTCAGGGCGATGGGGAGAGAGCAGGGCTTTGGGATTTGTTTGGTGATTGATACTGGGCTCGGAGGAGAGAGCGGGGCAGTGGGATTAGTTTGGGATTGATACAGGGCTATGGGGAGAGAGGGGCAGTCGGATTAGTTTAGGGAATGATAGAGGGCTATGGGGAGAGAGTAGGACAGTGGGATTAGTTTTGGATTGATACAGGGCTATGGGGAGAGAGTGTGGCAGTGGGATTCGTTTCCAATTGATACAGGGCTATGGGGAGAGAGTGGGACAGTGGGATTAGTTTGGGGATTGATACAGGGCTTTGGGGAGTGAGTGGGACAGTGGGATTAGTTTGGGATTGAAACAGGGTTATGGGGAGAGAGTGGGGCAGTGGGATTAGTTTGGGATTGATACAGGGCTATGGGGAGAGAGCGGGACAGTGGGATTAGTTTGGGGATTGATACAGTGCTATCGGGAGAGAGCGGGACAGTGGGATTAGTTTGGGGATTGATTTAGGGCTATGAGGATAGAGCGGGACAGTGGGATTAGTTTGGGATTGATACAGGGCTTTGGGGAGCGAGCGGGACAGTGGGATTAGTTTGGGATTGATACAGGGCTATGGGGAGAGAGCGGGGCAGTGGGATTAGTTTGGGGATTGATACAGGGCTATGGGGAGAGAGCTGGACAGTGGGATTAGTTTGGGATTGATACAGGGCTATGGGTAGAGAGCGGGACAGTGGGATTAGTTTGGGATTGATACAGGGCTATGGGGAGAGAGCGGGGCAGTGGGATTAGTTTGGGATTGATACTGGGCTATAGGGAGTGAGTTTGGCAGTGGGATTAGTTGGGGGATTGATACAGGGCTATGGGGAGAGAGTGGGGCAGTGGGATTAGTTTGGGGATGGATACAGGGCTATGGGAAGAGAGCGGGGCAGTGGGATTAGTTTGGGATTGATACAGGGCTATGGGGAGAGTGGGACAGTGGGATTACTTTGGGATTGATACAGGGCTATAGGGAGAGAGCGGGACAGTGGGATTAGTTTGGGATTGATACAGGGCTATGGGGAGAGAGCGGGACAGTGGGATTAGTTTGGGATTGATACAGGGCTATGGGGAGAGAGCGGGGCAGTGGGATTAGTTTGGGGATTGATACAGGGCTATGGGGAGAAAGCGGGACTGTGGGATTAGTTTGGGATTGATACAGGGCTATGGGGAGAGAGCGGGATAATTGATTAGTTGGGGATTGATACAGGGCTACGGGGAGAGAGCGGGGCAGTGGGATTAGTTTGGGGATGATACAGGGCTACGGGGAGAGAGTGGGGCAGTGGGATTAGTTTGGGGATGGATACAGGGCTATGGGAAGAGAGCGGGGCAGTGGAATTAGTTTGGGATTGATACAGGGCTATGGGGAGAGAGTGGGGCAGTGGGATTAGTTTGGGGATGGATACAGGGCTATGGGGAGAGAGCGGGGCAGTGGGATTAGTTTGGGATTGATAGAGGGCTATGGGGAGAGTGGGACAGTGGGATTAGTTTGGGATTGATACAGGACTGTGGGGAGAGAGCGGGACAGTGGGATTAGTTTGGGATTGATACAGGGCTATGGGAAGAGAGCGGGGCAGTGGGATTAGTTTGGGATTGATACAGGGCTATGGGGAGAGTGGGACAGTGGGATTAGTTTGGGATTGATACAGGACTGTGGGGAGAGAGCGGGACAGTGGGATTAGTTTGGGATTGGTACAGGGCTATGGGGAGAGAGTAGACCAGTGGGATTAGTTTTGGATTGATACAGGGCTATAGGGAGAGAGTGCGGCAGTGGGATCATTTTGGGAATGATACAGTGCTATGGGGAGAGAGTGGGACAGTGGGATTAGTTTGGGGATTGATACATGGCTATGGGGAAAGAGTGGGACAGTGGGATTAGTTTGGTGATTGATACAGGGCTATGGGGAGAGAGGGGCAGTGGGATTAGTTTGGGATTGAAACAGGGCTATGGGGAGAGAGTGGGGCAGTGGGATTAGTTTTGGGATTGATACAGGGCTATGGGGAGAGAGCGGGACAGTGGGATTAGTTTGGGGATTGATACAGTGCTATGGGGAGAGAGTGGGACAGTGGGATTAGTTTGGGGATTGATACAGTGCTATGGGGAGAGAGCGGGACAGTGGGATTAGTTTTGGATTGATACAGGGCAATGGGGAGAGTGCGGGGCAGTGGGATTAGTTTGGGATTGATACAGGGCTATCGGGAGAGAGAGGTACATTGGGATTAGTTTGGGATGGATTCAGGGCGATGGGGAGAGAGCAGGGCTTTGGGATTTGTTTGGTGATTGATACTGGGCTCGGAGGAGAGAGCGGGGCAGTGGGATTAGTTTGGGAATGATACAGGGCTATGGGGAGAGAGGGGCAGTCGGATTAGTTTAGGGAATGATAGAGGGCTATGGGGAGAGAGTAGGACAGTGGGATTAGTTTTGGATTGATACAGGGCTATGGGGAGAGAGTGTGGCAGTGGGATTCGTTTCCAATTGATACAGGGCTATGGGGAGAGAGTGGGACAGTGGGATTAGTTTGGGGATTGATACAGGGCTTTGGGGAGTGAGTGGGGCAGTGGGATTAGTTTGGGATTGATACAGGGCTATGGGGAGAGAGCGGGACAGTGGGATTAGTTTGGGGATTGATACAGTGCTATCGGGAGAGAGCGGGACAGTGGGATTAGTTTGGGGATTGATTTAGGGCTATGAGGATAGAGCGGGACAGTGGGATTAGTTTGGGATTGATACAGGGCTTTGGGGAGCGAGCGGGACAGTGGGATTAGTTTGGGATTGATACAGGGCTATGGGGAGAGAGCGGGGCAGTGGGATTAGTTTGGGGATTGATACAGGGCTATGGGGAGAGAGCTGGACAGTGGGATTAGTTTGGGATTGATACAGGGCTATGGGTAGAGAGCGGGACAGTGGGATTAGTTTGGGATTGATACAGGGCTATGGGGAGAGAGCGGGGACAGTGGGATTAGTTTGTGGAATGATACAGGGCTATGGGGAGAGAGCGGGACAGTGGGATTAGTTTGGGAATTGATACAGGGCTATGGGGAGAGAGCGGGAATGATTGATTAGTTGGGGATTGATACAGGGCTATGGGGAGAGAGCGGGGCAGTGGGATTAGTTTGGGGATGGATACAGGGCTATGGGTAGAGAGCGGGGCAGTGGGATTAGTTTGGGATTGATACAGGGCTATGGGGAGAGAGCGGGGCAGTGGGATTAGTTTGGGATTGATACAGGGCTATGGGGAGAGTGGGACAGTGGGATTAGTTTGGGATTGATACAGGACTGTGGGGAGAGAGCGGGACAGTGGGATTAGTTTGGGATTGATACAGGGCTATGGGGAGAGAGTGGGACTGATTGATTAGTTTTGGATTGATACAGGGCGATGGGTAGAGAGCGGGACAGTGGGATTAGTTCGGGATTGATACAGGGCTATGGGGAGAGAGCGGGGCAGTGGGATTAGTTTGGCAATGATACTGGGAGATGGGGAGAAAGCGGGACAGTGGGATTAGTTTTGGATTGATACAGGGCTATGGGGTGAGAGCGGGGCAGTGGGAATAGTTTTGGATTGATACTGCGTGATGGGGAGAAAGCGGGGCAGTGGGATTAGTTTTGGGATTGATACAGGACTATGGGGACAGAGTGGGGCAGTGGGAATAATTTGGGGATTGATACAGGGTGATGGGGAGAGATTGGGACTGTGGGATTAGTTTGGGATTGATACAGGGCTATGGGGAGAGAGTGGGACTGATTGATTAGTTTTGGATTGATACAGGGCGATGGGTAGATAGCGGGACAGTGGGATTAGTTCGGGATTGATACAGGGCTATGGGGAGAGAGCGGGGCAGTGGGATTAGTTTGGCAATGATACTGGGAGATGGGGAGAAAGCGGGACAGTGGGATTAGTTTTGGATTGATACAGGGCTATGGGGTGAGAGCGGGGCAGTGGGAATAGTTTTGGATTGATACTGCGTGATGGGGAGAAAGCGGGGCAGTGGGATTAGTTTTGGGATTGATACAGGACTATGGGGACAGAGTGGGGCAGTGGGAATAATTTGGGGATTGATACAGGGTGATGGGGAGAGATTGGGACTGTGGGATTAGTTTGGGGATCGATACAAGGCTATGGGGAGAGAGTGGGACAGTGGGATTAGTTAGGGATTGATACAGGGGTATGGGGAGATAGGGGCTGTGGGATTAGTTTGGGGATTGATACAGGGCTATGGGGAGAGAGTAGGATAGTGGGATTAGTTTGGGATTGATACAGGGCTATAGGGTGACAGTGGGGCACTGGGATTAGTTTGGGATTGATACAGAGCTATGGGTAGAGAGCGGGGCAGTGGGATTAGTTTGGGAATGATACTGGGAGATGGGGAGAAAGCGGGACAGTGGGATTAGTTTGTGATTGATACAGGGCTATGGGGAGAGAGCAGGACAGTGGGATTATTTTGGGATTGATACAGGGCTATGGGGAGAGAGCGGGGCGGTGGGATTAGTTTGGGATTGATACAGGGCTATGGGGAGAGAGCGGGACAGTGGGATTAGTTTGGGATTGACACAGGGCTATGGGGAGAGTGCGGGGTAGTGGGATTAGTTTGGGGATTGATACTGGGCTATGGGAAGAGAGCGGGGCAGTGGGATTAGTTCGGGGATTTATACAGGGCTATCGGGAGAGAGTGGGACAGTGGGATTAGTTTGGGATTGATACAGGGCTATAGGGAGAGAGTGGGACAGAGGGATTAGTTTGCGATGGATACAGGGCTATGGGGAGAGAGCGGGACATTGGGATTAGTTTGGGATGGATTCAGGGCGATGGGGAGAGAGCAGGGCTTTGGGATTAGTTTGGGGATTGATACTGGGCTCGGGGGTGAGAGCGGGGCAGTGTGATTAGTTTGGGATTGATACAGGGCTATGGGGAGAGAGGGGCAGTGGGATTAGTTTGGCGATTGATACAGGGCTATGGGGAGAGAGTGGCACAGTGGGCTTAGTTTGGGTTTGATACAGGGCTATGGGAAGAGAGCAGGGCAGCGGGATTAGTTTGGGATTGATACTGGGCGATGGGGAGAAAGCGGGGCAGTGAGATTGGTTTGGAATTGATACAGGGCTATGGGGAGAGAGTGGGGCAGTGGGATTAGTTTGGGATTGATACAGGGCGATGGGAATAGAGCCTGACAGTGGGATTAGTTTCGGATTTATACAGGGCGATGTGGAGAGAGCGGGACAGTGGGATTAGTTTGGGATTGATACAGGGCTATGGGGAGAGCATGGGAGAGTGGGATTAGTTTGGGGATTGATACAGGGTGATGGGGAGAGAGTGGGACAGTGGGATTAGTTTGGCATTGATACAGGGCTATGGGGAGAGACGGGCAGTGGGATTAGTTTGGGAATTGATACAGGGCTATGGGGAGAGAGTGGGGCACTGGGATTAGTTTGGGATTGATACAGAGCTATGGGTAGAGAGCGGGGCAGTGGGATTAGTTTGGGGATTGATACAGGGCTATGGGGAGGGAGAGGGACAGTGGGATTAGTTTGGGATTGATACCGGGCTATGGGAAGAGAGAGGCAGTGGGATTAGTTTGGGGATTGGTACAGGGCTATGGGGAGCGAGTGGGACAGTGGGATTAGTTTGGGATTGATACAGGGCTATCGGGAGAGAGTGGGACAGTGGGATTAGTTTGGGATTGATTCAGGGCTATGGGGAGAGAGTGGGACATTGGGATTAGTTTGGGATCGATCCTGGGCTATGGGGAGTGAGCAGGGCAGTGGGATTAGTTTGGGGATTGATACAGGGCTATGGGGAGAGAGCGGAGCAATGGGATTAGTTTGGGGATGGATACAGGGCTATGGGAATAGAGAGGGGCAGTGGGTTTAGTTTGGGGATGGATACAGGGCTATGGGAAGAGAGCGGGGCAGTGGGATTAGTTTGGGGATGGATACAGGGCTATGGGGAGAGAGCGGGGCAGTGGGATTAGTTTGGGAAAGGATACAGGGCTATGCGGAGAGAGCGGGGCAGTGGGATTAGTTTGGGAATGGATACAGGGCTATGAGGAGAGAGCGGGGCAGTGGGATTAGTTTGGTGATTGATACAGGGCTAAGGGGAACGAGCGGGGCAGTGGGATTAGTTAGGGATTGATACAGGGCTATGGGGAGAGAGCGCGGCAGTGGGATTAGTTTGGGATTGATACAGGGCTATGGGGAGAGAGCAGGGCAGTGGGATTAGTTTGGTGATTGATACAGGGCTAAGGGGAGCGAGCGGGGCAGTGGGATTAGTTTGGGATTGATACTGGGCTATAGGGAGAGAGTTTGGCAGTGGGATTAGTTTGGGGATGGATACAGGGCTATGGGGAGAGAGCGGGACAGTGGGATTAGTTTGAGATTGATACAGGGCTATGGGGAGAGAGTGGGACAGTCGGATTAGTTTGGGGATTGATACAGGGCTATGGGGAGAGAGCGGGAATGATTGATTAGTTGGGGATTGATACAGGGCTATGGGGAGAGAGCGGGGCAGTGGGATTAGTTTGGGGATGGATACAGGGCTATGGGAAGAGAGCGGGGCAGTGGGATTAGTTTGGGATTGATACAGGGCTATGGGGAGAGAGCGGGGCAGTGGGATTAGTTTGGGATTGATACAGGGCTATGGGGAGAGTGGGACAGTGGGATTAGTTTGGGATTGATACAGGACTGTGGGGAGAGAGCGGGACAGTGGGATTAGTTTGGGATTGATACAGGGCTATGGGGAGAGAGCGGGACAGTGGGATTAGTTTGGGATTGATACAGGGCTATGGGGAGAGAGTGGGACTGATTGATTAGTTTTGGATTGATACAGGGCGATGGGTAGAGAGCGGGACAGTGGGATTAGTTCGGGATTGATACAGGGCTATGGGGAGAGAGCGGGGCAGTGGGATTAGTTTGGCAATGATACTGGGAGATGGGGAGAAAGCGGGACAGTGGGATTAGTTTTGGATTGATACAGGGCTATGGGGTGAGAGCGGGGCAGTGGGAATAGTTTTGGATTGATACTGCGTGATGGGGAGAAAGCGGGGCAGTGGGATTAGTTTTGGGATTGATACAGGACTATGTGGACAGAGTGGGGCAGTGGGAATAATTTGGGGATTGATACAGGGTGATGGGGAGAGATTGGGACTGTGGGATTAGTTTGGGGATCGATACAAGGCTATGGGGAGAGAGTGGGACAGTGGGATTAGTTAGGGATTGATACAGGGGTATGGGGAGATAGGGGCTGTGGGATTAGTTTGGGGATTGATACAGGGCTATGGGGAGAGAGTAGGATAGTGGGATTAGTTTGGGATTGATACAGGGCTATAGGGTGACAGTGGGGCACTGGGATTAGTTTGGGATTGATACAGAGCTATGGGTAGAGAGCGGGGCAGTGGGATTAGTTTGGGAATGATACTGGGAGATGGGGAGAAAGCGGGACAGTGGGATTAGTTTGTGATTGATACAGGGCTATGGGGAGAGAGCAGGACAGTGGGATTATTTTGGGATTGATACAGGGCTATGGGGAGAGAGCGGGGCGGTGGGATTAGTTTGGGATTGATACAGGGCTATGGGGAGAGAGCGGGACAGTGGGATTAGTTTGGGATTGACACAGGGCTATGGGGAGAGTGCGGGGTAGTGGGATTAGTTTGGGGATTGATACTGGGCTATGGGAAGAGAGCGGGGCAGTGGGATTAGTTCGGGGATTTATACAGGGCTATCGGGAGAGAGTGGGACAGTGGGATTAGTTTGGGATTGATACAGGGCTATAGGGAGAGAGTGGGACAGAGGGATTAGTTTGCGATGGATACAGGGCTATGGGGAGAGAGCGGGACATTGGGATTAGTTTGGGATGGATTCAGGGCGATGGGGAGAGAGCAGGGCTTTGGGATTAGTTTGGGGATTGATACTGGGCTCGGGGGTGAGAGCGGGGCAGTGTGATTAGTTTGGGATTGATACAGGGCTATGGGGAGAGAGGGGCAGTGGGATTAGTTTGGCGATTGATACAGGGCTATGGGGAGAGAGTGGCACAGTGGGCTTAGTTTGGGTTTGATACAGGGCTATGGGAAGAGAGCAGGGCAGCGGGATTAGTTTGGGATTGATACTGGGCGATGGGGAGAAAGCGGGGCAGTGAGATTGGTTTGGAATTGATACAGGGCTATGGGGAGAGAGTGGGGCAGTGGGATTAGTTTGGGATTGATACAGTGCGATGGGAATAGAGCCTGACAGTGGGATTAGTTTCGGATTTATACAGGGCGATGTGGAGAGAGCGGGACAGTGGGATTAGTTTGGGATTGATACAGGGCTATGGGGAGAGCATGGGAGAGTGGGATTAGTTTGGGGATTGATACAGGGTGATGGGGAGAGAGTGGGACAGTGGGATTAGTTTGGCATTGATACAGGGCTATGGGGAGAGACGGGCAGTGGGATTAGTTTGGGAATTGATACAGGGCTATGGGGAGAGAGTGGGGCACTGGGATTAGTTTGGGATTGATACAGAGCTATGGGTAGAGAGCGGGGCAGTGGGATTAGTTTGGGGATTGATACAGGGCTATGGGGAGGGAGAGGGACAGTGGGATTAGTTTGGGATTGATACCGGGCTATGGGAAGAGAGAGGCAGTGGGATTAGTTTGGGGATTGGTACAGGGATATGGGGAGCGAGTGGGACAGTGGGATTAGTTTGGGATTGATACAGGGCTATCGGGAGAGAGTGGGACAGTGGGATTAGTTTGGGATTGATTCAGGGCTATGGGGAGAGAGTGGGACATTGGGATTAGTTTGGGATCGATCCTGGGCTATGGGGAGAGAGCAGGGCAGTGGGATTAGTTTGGGGATTGATACAGGGCTATGGGGAGAGAGCGGAGCAATGGGATTAGTTTGGGGATGGATACAGGGCTATGGGAATAGAGAGGGGCAGTGGGTTTAGTTTGGGGATGGATACAGGGCTATGGGAAGAGAGCGGGGCAGTGGGATTAGTTTGGGGATGGATACAGGGCTATGGGGAGAGAGCGGGGCAGTGGGATTAGTTTGGGAAAGGATACAGGGCTATGCGGAGAGAGCGGGGCAGTGGGATTAGTTTGGGAATGGATACAGGGCTATGAGGAGAGAGCGGGGCAGTGGGATTAGTTTGGTGATTGATACAGGGCTAAGGGGAACGAGCGGGGCAGTGGGATTAGTTAGGGATTGATACAGGGCTATGGGGAGAGAGCGCGGCAGTGGGATTAGTTTGGGATTGATACAGGGCTATGGGGAGAGAGCAGGGCAGTGGGATTAGTTTGGTGATTGATACAGGGCTAAGGGGAGCGAGCGGGGCAGTGGGATTAGTTTGGGATTGATACTGGGCTATAGGGAGAGAGTTTGGCAGTGGGATTAGTTTGGGGATGGATACAGGGCTATGGGGAGAGAGCGGGACAGTGGGATTAGTTTGAGATTGATACAGGGCTATGGGGAGAGAGTGGGACAGTCGGATTAGTTTGGGGATTGATACAGGGCTATGGGGAGAGAGCGGGAATGATTGATTAGTTGGGGATTGATACAGGGCTATGGGAAGAGAGCGGGGCAGTGGGATTAGTTTGGGATTGATACAGGGCTATGGGGAGAGAGCGGGGCAGTGGGATTAGTTTGGGATTGATACAGGGCTATGGGGAGAGTGGGACAGTGGGATTAGTTTGGGATTGATACAGGACTGTGGGGAGAGAGCGGGACAGTGGGATTAGTTTGGGATTGATACAGGGCTATGGGGAGAGAGCGGGACAGTGGGATTAGTTTGGGATTGATACAGGGCTATGGGGAGAGAGTGGGACTGATTGATTAGTTTTGGATTGATACAGGGCGATGGGTAGATAGCGGGACAGTGGGATTAGTTCGGGATTGATACAGGGCTATGGGGAGAGAGCGGGGCAGTGGGATTAGTTTGGCAATGATACTGGGAGATGGGGAGAAAGCGGGACAGTGGGATTAGTTTTGGATTGATACAGGGCTATGGGGTGAGAGCGGGGCAGTGGGAATAGTTTTGGATTGATACTGCGTGATGGGGAGAAAGCGGGGCAGTGGGATTAGTTTTGGGATTGATACAGGACTATGGGGACAGAGTGGGGCAGTGGGAATAATTTGGGGATTGATACAGGGTGATGGGGAGAGATTGGGACTGTGGGATTAGTTTGGGGATCGATACAAGGCTATGGGGAGAGAGTGGGACAGTGGGATTAGTTAGGGATTGATACAGGGGTATGGGGAGATAGGGGCTGTGGGATTAGTTTGGGGATTGATACAGGGCTATGGGGAGAGAGTAGGATAGTGGGATTAGTTTGGGATTGATACAGGGCTATAGGGTGACAGTGGGGCACTGGGATTAGTTTGGGATTGATACAGAGCTATGGGTAGAGAGCGGGGCAGTGGGATTAGTTTGGGAATGATACTGGGAGATGGGGAGAAAGCGGGACAGTGGGATTAGTTTGTGATTGATACAGGGCTATGGGGAGAGAGCAGGACAGTGGGATTATTTTGGGATTGATACAGGGCTATGGGGAGAGAGCGGGGCGGTGGGATTAGTTTGGGATTGATACAGGGCTATGGGGAGAGAGCGGGACAGTGGGATTAGTTTGGGATTGACACAGGGCTATGGGGAGAGTGCGGGGTAGTGGGATTAGTTTGGGGATTGATACTGGGCTATGGGAAGAGAGCGGGGCAGTGGGATTAGTTCGGGGATTTATACAGGGCTATCGGGAGAGAGTGGGACAGTGGGATTAGTTTGGGATTGATACAGGGCTATAGGGAGAGAGTGGGACAGAGGGATTAGTTTGCGATGGATACAGGGCTATGGGGAGAGAGCGGGACATTGGGATTAGATTGGGATGGATTCAGGGCGATGGGGAGAGAGCAGGGCTTTGGGATTAGTTTGGGGATTGATACTGGGCTCGGGGGTGAGAGCGGGGCAGTGTGATTAGTTTGGGATTGATACAGGGCTATGGGGAGAGAGGGGCAGTGGGATTAGTTTGGGATTGATTCAGGGCTATGGGGAGAGAGTGGGACATTGGGATTAGTTTGGGATCGATCCTGGGCTATGGGGAGAGAGCAGGGCAGTGGGATTAGTTTGGGGATTGATACAGGGCTATGGGGAGAGAGCGGAGCAATGGGATTAGTTTGGGGATGGATACAGGGCTATGGGAATAGAGAGGGGCAGTGGGTTTAGTTTGGGGATGGATACAGGGCTATGGGAAGAGAGCGGGGCAGTGGGATTAGTTTGGGGATGGATACAGGGCTATGGGGAGAGAGCGGGGCAGTGGGATTAGTTTGGGAAAGGATACAGGGCTATGCGGAGAGAGCGGGGCAGTGGGATTAGTTTGGGAATGGATACAGGGCTATGAGGAGAGAGCGGGGCAGTGGGATTAGTTTGGTGATTGATACAGGGCTAAGGGGAACGAGCGGGGCAGTGGGATTAGTTAGGGATTGATACAGGGCTATGGGGAGAGAGCGCGGCAGTGGGATTAGTTTGGGATTGATACAGGGCTATGGGGAGAGAGCAGGGCAGTGGGATTAGTTTGGTGATTGATACAGGGCTAAGGGGAGCGAGCGGGGCAGTGGGATTAGTTTGGGATTGATACTGGGCTATAGGGAGAGAGTTTGGCAGTGGGATTAGTTTGGGGATGGATACAGGGCTATGGGGAGAGAGCGGGACAGTGGGATTAGTTTGAGATTGATACAGGGCTATGGGGAGAGAGTGGGACAGTCGGATTAGTTTGGGGATTGATACAGGGCTATGGGGAGAGAGCGGGAATGATTGATTAGTTGGGGATTGATACAGGGCTATGGGAAGAGAGCGGGGCAGTGGGATTAGTTTGGGATTGATACAGGGCTATGGGGAGAGAGCGGGGCAGTGGGATTAGTTTGGGATTGATACAGGGCTATGGGGAGAGTGGGACAGTGGGATTAGTTTGGGATTGATACAGGACTGTGGGGAGAGAGCGGGACAGTGGGATTAGTTTGGGATTGATACAGGGCTATGGGGAGAGAGCGGGACAGTGGGATTAGTTTGGGATTGATACAGGGCTATGGGGAGAGAGTGGGACTGATTGATTAGTTTTGGATTGATACAGGGCGATGGGTAGAGAGCGGGACAGTGGGATTAGTTCGGGATTGATACAGGGCTATGGGGAGAGAGCGGGGCAGTGGGATTAGTTTGGCAATGATACTGGGAGATGGGGAGAAAGCGGGACAGTGGGATTAGTTTTGGATTGATACAGGGCTATGGGGTGAGAGCGGGGCAGTGGGAATAGTTTTGGATTGATACTGCGTGATGGGGAGAAAGCGGGGCAGTGGGATTAGTTTTGGGATTGATACAGGACTATGGGGACAGAGTGGGGCAGTGGGAATAATTTGGGGATTGATACAGGGTGATGGGGAGAGATTGGGACTGTGGGATTAGTTTGGGGATCGATACAAGGCTATGGGGAGAGAGTGGGACAGTGGGATTAGTTAGGGATTGATACAGGGGTATGGGGAGATAGGGGCTGTGGGATTAGTTTGGGGATTGATACAGGGCTATGGGGAGAGAGTAGGATAGTGGGATTAGTTTGGGATTGATACAGGGCTATAGGGTGACAGTGGGGCACTGGGATTAGTTTGGGATTGATACAGAGCTATGGGTAGAGAGCGGGGCAGTGGGATTAGTTTGGGAATGATACTGGGAGATGGGGAGAAAGCGGGACAGTGGGATTAGTTTGTGATTGATACAGGGCTATGGGGAGAGAGCAGGACAGTGGGATTATTTTGGGATTGATACAGGGCTATGGGGAGAGAGCGGGGCGGTGGGATTAGTTTGGGATTGATACAGGGCTATGGGGAGAGAGCGGGACAGTGGGATTAGTTTGGGATTGACACAGGGCTATGGGGAGAGTGCGGGGTAGTGGGATTAGTTTGGGGATTGATACTGGGCTATGGGAAGAGAGCGGGGCAGTGGGATTAGTTCGGGGATTTATACAGGGCTATCGGGAGAGAGTGGGACAGTGGGATTAGTTTGGGATTGATACAGGGCTATAGGGAGAGAGTGGGACAGAGGGATTAGTTTGCGATGGATACAGGGCTATGGGGAGAGAGCGGGACATTGGGATTAGATTGGGATGGATTCAGGGCGATGGGGAGAGAGCAGGGCTTTGGGATTAGTTTGGGGATTGATACTGGGCTCGGGGGTGAGAGCGGGGCAGTGTGATTAGTTTGGGATTGATACAGGGCTATGGGGAGAGAGGGGCAGTGGGATTAGTTTGGCGATTGATACAGGGCTATGGGGAGAGAGTGGCACAGTGGGCTTAGTTTGGGTTTGATACAGGGCTATGGGAAGAGAGCAGGGCAGCGGGATTAGTTTGGGATTGATACTGGGCGATGGGGAGAAAGCGGGGCAGTGAGATTGGTTTGGAATTGATACAGGGCTATGGGGAGAGAGTGGAGCAGTGGGATTAGTTTGGGATTGATACAGGGCGATGGGGATAGAGCCTGACAGTGGGATTAGTTTCGGATTTATACAGGGCGATGTGGAGAGAGCGGGACAGTGGGATTAGTTTGGGATTGATACAGGGCTATGGGGAGAGCATGGGAGAGTGGGATTAGTTTGGGGATTGATACAGGGTGATGGGGAGAGAGTGGGACAGTGGGATTAGTTTGGCATTGATACAGGGCTATGGGGAGAGACGGGCAGTGGGATTAGTTTGGGAATTGATACAGGGCTATGGGGAGAGAGTGGGGCACTGGGATTAGTTTGGGATTGATACAGAGCTAAGGGTAGAGAGCGGGGCAGTGGGATTAGTTTGGGGATTGATACAGGGCTGTGGGGAGGGAGAGGGACAGTGGGATTAGTTTGGGATTGATACCGGGCTATGGGAAGAGAGAGGCAGTGGGATTAGTTTGGGGATTGGTACAGGGCTATGGGGAGCGAGTGGGACAGTGGGATTAGTTTGGGATTGATACAGGGCTATCGGGAGAGAGTGGGACAGTGGGATTAGTTTGGGATTGATTCAGGGCTATGGGGAGAGAGTGGGACATTGGGATTAGTTTGGGATCGATCCTGGGCTATGGGGAGAGAGCAGGGCAGTGGGATTAGTTTGGGGATTGATACAGGGCTATGGGGAGAGAGCGGAGCAATGGGATTAGTTTGGGGATGGATACAGGGCTATGGGAATAGAGAGGGGCAGTGGGTTTAGTTTGGGGATGGATACAGGGCTATGGGAACAGAGCGGGGCAGTGGGATTAGTTTGGGGATGGATACAGGGCTATGGGGAGAGAGCGGGGCAGTGGGATTAGTTTGGGAAAGGATACAGGGCTATGCGGAGAGAGCGGGGCAGTGGGATTAGTTTGGGAATGGATACAGGGCTATGAGGAGAGAGCGGGGCAGTGGGATTAGTTTGGTGATTGATACAGGGCTAAGGGGAACGAGCGGGGCAGTGGGATTAGTTTGGGATTGATACAGGGCTATGGGGAGAGAGCGCGGCAGTGGGATTAGTTTGGGATTGATACAGGGCTATGGGGAGAGAGCAGGGCAGTGGGATTAGTTTGGTGATTGATACAGGGCTAAGGGGAGCGAGCGGGGCAGTGGGATTAGTTTGGGATTGATACTGGGCTATAGGGAGAGAGTTTGGCAGTGGGATTAGTTTGGGGATGGATACAGGGCTATGTGGAGAGAGCGGGACAGTGGGATTAGTTTGAGATTGATACAGGGCTATGGGGAGTGAGCGGGGCAGTGGGATTAGTTTGGGATTGATACAGGGCTATGGGGAGAGAGTGGGGCAGTGGGATTAGTTTGGGGATTGATACAGGGCTGTGGGGAGAGAGCGGGCCAGTGGGATTAGTTTGGGGATTGATACAGGGCTATGGGGAGAGAGCGGGGCAGTGGGATTAGTTTTGGATTGATACAGGGCGATTGGGAGAGAGCGGGACAGTGGGATTTGTTTGGGATTGATACAGGGCGATGGGGAGAAAGCGGGACAGTCGGATTAGTTTTGGATTGATACAGGGCGATGGGTAGAGAGCGGGACAGTGGGATTAGTTCGGGATTGATACAGGGCTATGGGGAGAGAGCGGGGCAGTGGGATTAGTTTGGGATTGATACTGGGAGACGGGGAGAAAGCGGGACAGTGGGATTAGTTTTGGATTGGTACAGGGCTATGGGGTGAGAGCGGGGCAGTGGGAATAGTTTGGGATTGATACTGCGTGATGCGGAGAAAGCGGGGCAGTGGGATTAGTTTGGGATTGATACAGGACTATGGGGACAGAGTGGGTCAGTGGGAATAATTTGGGGTTTGATACAGGGTGATGGGGAGAGATTGGGGCTGTGGGATTAGTTTGGGGATCGATACAAGGCTATGGGGAGAGAGTGGGACAGTGGGATGAGTTAGGGATTGATACAGGGCTATGGGGAGAGAGCGGGGCAGTGGGATTAGTTTGGGGATTGATACAGGGCTATGGGGAGAGAGCGGGGCAGTGGGATTAGTTTGGGTTTGATACAGGGCTATGGGGAGAGAGCGGGGCAATGGGATTAGTTTGGGATTGATACTGGGCTATGGGGAGAGAGCGGGGCAGTGGGATTAGTTTGGGATTGATACAGGGCTATGGGGAGAGAGTGGGACTGTGGGATTAGTTTGCGATGGATACAGGGCTATGGGGAGGGAGCGGGACATTGGGATTAGTTTGGGATGGATTCAGGGCGATGGGGAGAGAGCAGGGCTTTGGGATTAGTTTGGGTATTGATACTGGCCTCGGGGATGAGAGCGGGGCAGTGGGATTAGTTTGGGGAATGATACAGGGCTATGGGGAGCGAGTGGGACAGTGGGATTAGTTTGGGTTTGATACAGGGCTATGGGAAGAGAGCGGGGCAGCGTGATTAGTTTGGGATTGATACTGGGTGATGGGGAGAAAGCGGGGCAGCGAGATTGGTTTGGAATTGATACAGGGCTATGGGGAGAGAGTGGTGCAGTGGGATTAGTTTGGGATTGATACAGGGCGATGGGGATAGAGCCGGACAGTGGGATTAGTTTCGGATTTATACAGGGCGATCGGGAGAGAGCGGGACAGTGGGATTAGTTTGGGATAGATACAGGGCGATGGGGAGAGAGCGGGACAGTGGGATTAGTTTGGGATAGATACAGGGCTATGGGGAGAAAGCGGGGCAGTGGGATTAGTTTGGGATTGATACAGGGCTATGGGGAGAGAATGGGGCAGTGGGATTAGTTTGGGGATTGATACAGGGTGATGGGGAGAGAGTGGGACAGTGGGATTAGTTTGGGGATTGATATATGGCTATGGGGAGAGAGTGCGACAGTGGGATTAGTTTGGGATTGATACAGGGCTATGGGGAGTGAGTGGCAGTGGGATTAGTTTGGGGATTGATACAGGGCTATGGGGAGAGAGTAGGACAGTGGGATTAGTTTTGGATTGATACAGGGCTATAGGGAGAGTGTGTGGCAGTGGGATTCGTTTGGAATTGATACAGGGCTATGGGGAAAGAGTGGGACAGTGGGATTAGTTTGGGGATTGATACAGGGCTATGGGGAGAGAGCGGTTCAGTGGAATTAGTTTGGTGATTGATGCAGGGCCTAGGGGAGAGAGGGGCAGTGGGATTAGTTTGGGGATTGATACAGGGCTATGGGGAGTGAGTGGGACAGTGGGATTAGTTAGGGATTGAAACAGGGTTATGGGGAGAGAGTGGGACAGTGGGATTAGTTTGGGATTGATACAGGGCTATCGGGAGAGAGTGGGACAGTGGGATTAGTTTGGGATTGATACAGGGCTATCGGGAGAGAGTGGGACACAGGGATTAGTTTGCCATGGATACAGGGCTATGGGGAGAGAGCGGGACATTGGGATTAGTTTGGGATGGATTCAGGGCGATGGGGAGAGAGCAGGGCTTTGGGATTAGTTTGGTGATTGATACTGGGCTCGGAGGAGAGAGCGGGGCAGTGGGATTAGTTTGGGATTGATACAGGGCAATGTGGAGTGAGGGGCAGTGGGATTAATTTAGGGAATGATACAGGGCTATGGGGAGAGAGTGGGACAGTGGGATTAGTTTGTGATTGATACAGGGCTATGGGGAGAGAGCAGGACAGTGGGATTATTTTGGGATTGATACAGGGCTATGGGGAGAGTGCGGGGTAGTGGGATTAGTTTGGGGATTGATACTGGGCAATGGGAAGAGAGCGGGGCAGTGGTATTAGTTCGGGGATTGATACAGGGCTATCGGGAGAGAGTGGGACAGTGGGATTCGTTTGTGATTGATACAGGGCTATGGGGAGAGAGCAGGACAGTGGGATTATTTTGGGATTGATACAGGGCTATGGGGAGAGAGCGGGGCGGTGGGATTAGTTTGGGATTGATACAGGGATATCGGGAGAGAGCGGGACAGTGGGATTAGTTTGGGATTGACACAGGGCTATGGGGAGAGTGCGGGGTAGTGGGATTAGTTTGGGGATTGATACTGGGCTATGGGAAGAGAGCGGGGCAGTGGGATTAGTTCGGGGATTGATACAGGGCTGTCAGGAGAGAGTGGGACAGTGGGATTTGTTTGGGATTGATACAGGGCTATCGGGAGAGAGTGGGACAGAGGGATTAGTTTGCGATGGATACAGGGCTATGGGGAGAGAGCGGGACATTGGGATTAGTTTGGGATGGATTCAGGGCGATGGGGAGAGAGCAGGGCTTTGGGATTAGTTTGGGGATTGATACTGGGCTCGGGGGTGAGAGCGGGGCAGTGTGATTAGTTTGGGATTGATACTGGGCGATGGGGAGAAAGCGGGGCAGTGAGATTGGTTTGGAATTGATACAGGGCTATGGGGAGAGAATGGGGCAGTGGGATTAGTTTGGGATTGATACAGGGCGATGGGGATAGAGCCGGACAGTGGGATTAGTTTCGGATTTATACAGGGCGATGTGGAGAGAGCGGGACAGTGGGATTAGTTTGGGATTGATACAGGGCTATGGGGAGAGTATGGGAGAGTGGGATTAGTTTGGGGATTGATACAGGGTGATGGGGAGAGAGTGGGACAGTGGGATTAGTTTGGCATTGATACAGGGCTATGAGGAGAGAGGGGCAGTGGGATTAGTTTGGGAATTGATACAGGGATGGGGTGAGAGTGGGACAGTGGGATTAGTTTGGGGATTGATACAGGGCTATGGGGAAAGAGTGGGACAGTGGGATTAGTTTGGAGATTGATACAGGGCTATGGGGAGAGAGGGGCAGTGGGATTAGTTTGGGGATTGATACATGGCTATGGGGAGAGAGTGGGAGAGTGGGATTAGTTTGGGATTGATACAGGGCTATGGGGAGTGAGTGGGACAGTGGGATTAGTTTGGGATTGAAACAGGGGTATGGGGAGAGAGTGGGGCAGTGGGATTAGTTTTGGGATTGATACAGGGCTATGGGGAGAGAGGGGCAGTGGGATTAGTTTGGGGATTGATACAGGGCTATGGGGAGAGAGCGGGACAGTGGGATTAGTTTGGGGATTGATACAGGGCTATCGGGAGAGAGTGGGGCAGTGGGATTAGTTTGGGATTGATACAGGGCTATGGGGAGAGAGCGGGACAGTGGGATTAGTTTGAGGATTGATACAGTGCTATGGGGAGAGAGCGGGACAGTGGGTTTAGTTTGGGATAGATTCAGGGCTATGGGGAGAGAGCGGGACAGTGGGATTAGTTTGGGATTGATACAGGGCTATCGGGAGAGAGTGTGACAGAGGGATTAGTTTGCGATGGATACAGGGCTATGGGGAGAGAGCGGTACATTGGGATTAGTTTGGGATGGATTCAGGGCGATGGGGAGAGAGCAGGGCTTTGGGATTAGTTTGGTGATTGATACTGGGCTCGGAGGAGAGAGCGGGGCAGTGGGATTAGTTTGGGATTGATACAGGGCTATGGGGAGAGAGTGGGGCAGTCGGATTAGTTTAGGGAATGATAGAGGGCTATGGGGAGAGAGTGGGACAGTGGGATTAGTTTGGTATTGATACAGGGCTATGGGGAGAGAGGGGCAGTGGGATTAGTTTGGGGATTGATACAGGGCTATGGGGAGAGAGTAGGACAGTGGGATTAGTTTTGGATTGATACAGGGCTATAGGGAGAGAGTGGGACAGTGGGATTAGTTTGGGGATTGATACAGGGCTATGGGGAGAGAGTGGGACAGTGGGATTAGTTTGGGGATTGATACAGGGCTATGGGGAGTGAGTGGGACAGTGGGATTAGTTTGGGATTGAAACAGGGTTATGGGGAGAGAGTGGGGCAGTGGGATTAGTTTGGGATTGATACAGGGCTATGGGGAGAGAGCGGGACAGTGGGATTAGTTTGGGGATTGATACAGGGCTATCGGGAGAGAGTGGGACAGTGGGATTAGTTTGGAATTGATATAGGGCTATCGGGAGAGACTGGGACACAGGGATTAGTTTGCGATGGATACAGGGCTATGGGGAGAGAGCGGGACATTGGGATTAGTTTGGGATGGATTCAGGGTGATGGTGAGAGAGCAGGGCTTTGGGATTAGTTTGGTGATTGATACTGGGCTCGGGGGAGACAGCGGGGCAGTGGGATTAGTTTGGGGATTCATACAGGGCTATGGGGAGAGAGGGGCAGTGGGATTAGTTTGGGGATTTATGCAGGGCTATGGGGAGAGAGCGGGGCAGTGGGATTAGTTTGGGATTGATACATGGCTATGGGGAGAGAGCGGGACAGTGGGATTAGTTTGGGGATTGATACATGGCTATGGGGAGAGAGTGGGGCAGTGGGATTAGTTTGGGGATTGATACAGGGCTATGGGGAGAGAGCGGGACAGTGGGATTAGTTTGTGATTGATACAGGGCGATGGGGAGAGAGTGGGGCAGTGGGATTAGTTTGGGATTGATACAGGGCGATGGGGAGAGAGCGGGACAGTGGGATTAGTTTTGGATTGATACAGGGCTATGGGGAGAGAGCGGGGCAGTGGGATTAGTTTTGGATTGATACTGGGAGATGGGGAGAAAGCGGAACAGTGGGATTAGTTTGGGATTGATACAGGGCTATGGGGAGATAGCGGGGAAGTGGGAATAGTTTGGGATTGATACTGGGTGATGGGGAGATAGCGGGGCACTGGGATTAGTTTGGGATTGATACTGGGCTTTGGGGAGAGAGTGGGGCAGTGGGATTAGTTTGGGGATTGATACAGTTTGATGGGGAGAGAGTGGGACAGTGGGATTTGTTTGGGATTGATACAGGGCTATGGGGAGAGTGGGGCAGTGGGATTAGTTTGGGGATTGATACAGGGATATGGAGAGAATGTAGGACAGTGGGATTTGTTTGGGATTGATACAGGGCTATAGGGAGAGAGTGGGGCAGTGGGATTAGTTTGGGATTGATACAGGGCTATGGGGAGAGAGCGGGGCAGTGGGATTAGTTTGGGGATTGATACAGGGCTATGGGGAGAGAGGGGCAGTGGGATTAATTTGGGGATTGATACAGGGCTATGGGGAGAGAGTGGGACAGTGGGATTAGTTTGGGATTCATACAGGGCTATGGGGAGAGAGCGGGGCAGTGGGATTAGTTTGGGATTGATACTGGGTGATGGGGAGAAAGCGGGGCAGTGGGATTAGTTTGGGACTGATACAGGGCGATGGGGAGAGAGCGGGGCTGTGGCATTAGTTTTGGGATTGATACAAGGCTATGGGGAGAGAGTGGGACAGTGGGATTAGTTTGGTGATTTATACAGGGCTATGGGGAGAGTGTAGGACAGTGGGATTAGTTTGGGATTGATACAGGGCTATGGGGAGAGAGCGGGGCAGTGGGATTAGTTTGGGATTGATACAGGGCTATGGGGAGAGAGCGGGGCAGTGGGATTAGTTTGGGATTGATACAGGGCTATGGGGAGTGAGCGGGGCAGTGGGATTAGTTTGGGATTGATACAGGGTGATGGGGAGAGAGTGGGGCAGTGGGATTAGTTTGTGATTGATACTGGGCGATCGGGAGAGAGTGGGACAGTGGGATTAGTTTGGGATTGATACAGGACGATGGGGAGAGAGTGGGGCAGTGGGATTAGTTTGGGATAGATACAGGGCTATGGGGACAGTGTGCGGCAGTGGGATTAGTTTGGGACTGATACAGGGCGATGGGGAGAGAGCGGGGCTGTGGCATTAGTTTTGGGATTGATACAAGGCTATGGGGAGAGAGTGGGACAGTGGGATTAGTTTGGTGATTTATACAGGGCTATGGGGAGAGTGTAGGACAGTGGGATTAGTTTGGAATTGATACAGGGCTATGGGGAGAGAGCGGGGCAGTGGGATTAGTTTGGGATTGATACAGGGCTATGGGGAGAGAGCGGGGCAGTGGGATTAGTTTGGGATTGATACAGGGCTATGGGGAGTGAGCGGGGCAGTGGGATTAGTTTGGGATTGATACAGGGCGATGGGGAGAGAGTGGGGCAGTGGGATTAGTTTGTGATTGATACTGGGCGATGGGGAGAGAGTGGGACAGTGGGATTAGTTTGGGATTGATAGAGGACGATGGGGAGAGAGTGGGGCAGTGGGATTAGTTTGGGATAGATACAGGGCTATGGGGAGAGTGTGCGGCAGTGGGATTAGTTTGGGAGTGATACAGGGCTATGGGGAGAGAGCGGGGCATTGGGATTAGTTTGGGATTGATGCAGGTCTATGGGAAGAGAGCGGGGCAGTGGGATTAGTTTGAGATTGATACAGGTCTATGGGGAGAGAGAGGTGCAGTGGGATTAGTTTGGGATTGATATGGGGCTATGGGGAGTGAGCGGGACAGTGGGATTAGTTTGGGATTGATACAGGGCTATGGGGAGAGTGTTGGGCAGTTGGATTAGTTTGGGATTGATACAGGGCGATGGGGTGAAAGCGGGACAGTGGGATTAGTTTGGGATTGATACAGGGCTATGGGTAGAGAGCGGGGCAGTGGGATTAGTTTTGGATTGATACAAGGCGATGGGGAGAGAGCGGGACAGTAGGATTAGTTTGGGATTGATACAGGGCGATGGGGAGAAAGCGGGACAGTGGGATTAGTTTTGGATTGGTACATGGCGATGGGTAGAGAGCGGGGCAGTGGGATTAGTTTGGGATTGATACAGGGTAATGGGGAGAGAGCGGGGCAGTGGGATTAGTTTGGGATTGATACTGGGAGATGGGGAGAAAGCGGGACAGTGGGATTAGTTTGGGATTGATACAGGGCTATGGGGAGAGAGCAGGGCAGTGGGAATAGTTTGGGATTGATACTGGGTGATGGGGAGAAAGCGGGGCAGTGGGATTAGTTTTGGGATTGATACAGGACTATGGGGACAGACTGGGGCAGTGGGTATAATTTGGGGATTGATACAGGGTGATGGGGAGCGATTGGGACTGTGGGATTAGTTTGGGGATCGATACAAGGCTGTGGGGAGAGAGTGGGACAGTGGGATTAGTTTGGGATTGATACAGGGCTATGGGGAGAGAGGGGCAGTGGGATTAGTTTGGGGATTGATACAGGGCTATGGGGAGTGAGTAGGACAGTGGGATTAGTTTGGGATTGATACAGGGCTGTAGGGTGAGAGTGGGGCACTGGGATTAGTTTGGGATTGATACAGAGCTATGGGTAGAGAGCGGGGCAGTGGGATTAGTTTGGGATTGATATAGGGCTATCGGGAGAGAGTGGGACAGTGGGATTAGTTTGGGATTGATTCAGGGCTATGGGGAGAGAGTGGGACATTGGGATTAGTTTGGGATGGATCCAGGGCTATGGGGAGAGAGCAGGGCAGTGGGATTAGTTTGGGGATTGATACTGGGCTATGGGGAGAGAGCGGGGTAGTGGGATTAGTTTGTGATTGATACAGGGCTATGGGGAGAGAGGGTCAGTGGGATTAGTTTGGGGATTGATGCAGGGCTATGGGGAGAGAGTGGGACAGTGGGATTATTTTGGGATTGATACAGGGCTATGGGGAGAGAGTGGAACAGTGGGATTAGTTTGGGATTGATACAGGGCTATGGGGAGAGAGTCGGGCAGTAGGATTAGTTTGGGATTGATACAGGGCGATGGGGAGAAAGCGGGGCAGTGAGATTTGTTTGGAATTGATACAGGGCTATGGGGAGAGATTGGGGCAGTGGCATTAGTTTGGGATTGATACAGGGCTATGGGGAGAGAGCGGGACAGTGGGATTAGTTTGGGGATTGATACTGGGCTATGGGGAGAGTGCGGGGCAGTGGAATTAGTTTGGGATTGATACAGGGCTATGGGGAGATAGCGGGACAGTGGGCTTAGTTTGGGGATTGATACAGGGCTATCGGGAGGGAGTGGGACAGTGGGATTAGTTTGAGATTGATACAGGGCTATCAGGAGAGAGTGGGACAGAGGGATTAGTTTGCGATGGATACAGGGCTATGGGGAGAGAGCGGGACATTGGGATTAGTTTGGGATGGATTCAGGGCGATGGGGAGAGAGCAGGGCTTTGGGATTAGTTTGGGGATTGATACTGGGCTCGGGGGTGAGAGCGGTGCAGTGTGATTAGTTTGGGATTGATACAGGGCTATGTGGAGAGAGGGGCAGTGGGATTAGTTTGGCGATTGATACAGGGCTATGGGGAGAGAGTGGCACAGTGGGATTAGTTTGGGTTTGAAACAGGGCTATGGGAAGAGAGCGGGGCAGCGGGATTAGTTTGGGATAGATACAGGGCTATGGGGAGAGAGCGGGGCAGTGGGATTCGTTTGGGATTGATACAGGGCTATGGGGAGAGAATGGGGCAGTGGGATTAGTTTGGGGATTGATACAGGGTGATGGGGAGACAGTGGGACAGTGGGATTAGTTTGGGGATTGATATATGGCTATGGGGAGAGAGTGGGACAGTGGGATTAGTTTGGGATTGATACAGGGCTATGGGGAGAGAGGGGCAGTTGGATTAGTTTGGGGATTGATACAGGGCTATGGGGAGAGAGTAGGACAGTGGGATTAGTTTTGGATTGATACAGGGCTATAGGGAGAGTGTGTGGCAGTGGGATTCGTTTGGAATTGATACAGGGCTATGGGGAAAGAGTGGGACTGTGGGATTAGTTTGGTGATTGATACAGGGCCTAGGGGAGAGAGGGGCAGTGGGATTAGTTTGGGGATTGACTCAGGCCTATGGGGAGTGAGTGGGACAGTGGGATTAGTTAGGGATTGAAACAGGGTTATGGGGAGAGAGTGGGGCAGTGGGATTAGTTTGGGATTGATACAGGGCTATGGGGAGAGAGCGGGACAGTGGGATTAGTTTGGGGATTGATACAGGGCTATCGGGAGAGAGTTGGACAGTGGGATTAGTTTGGGATTTATACAGGGCTATCGGGAGAGAGTGGGACACAGGGATTAGTTTGCGATGGATACAGGGCTATGGGGAGAGAGCGGGACATTGGGATTAGTTTGGGATGGATTCAGGGCGATGGGGAGAGAGCAGGGCTTTGGGATTAGTTTGGTGATTGATACTGGGCTCGGGGGAGAGAGCGGGGCAGTGGGATTAGTTTGGGATTGATACAGGGCTATGGGGAGAGAGGGGCAGTGGGATTAGTTTAGGGAATGATACAGGGCTATGGGGAGAGAGTGTGACAGTGGGATTAGTTTGTGATTGATACAGGGCTATGGGGAGAGAGCAGGACAGTGGGATTATTTTGGGATTGATACAGGGCTATGGGGAGAGTGCGGGGCGGTGGGATTAGTTTGGGATTGATACAGGGCTATGGGGAGAGAGCGGGACAGTGGGATTAGTTTGGGATTGACACAGGGCTATGGGGAGAGTGCGGGGCAGTGGGATTATTTTGGGGATTGATACTGGGCTATGGGAAGAGAGCGGGGCAGTGGGATTTGTTCGGGGATTGATACAGGGCTATCGGGAGAGAGTGGGACAGTGGGATTAGTTTGGGATTGATACAGGGCTATCGGGAGAGAGTGGGACAGAGGGATTAGTTTGCGATGGATACAGGGCTATGGGGAGAGAGCGGGACATTGGGATTAGTTTGGGATGGATTCAGGGCGATGGGGAGAGAGCAGGGCTTTGGGATTAGTTTGGGGATTGATACTGGGCTCGGGGGTGAGAGCGGGGCAGTGTGATTAGTTTGGGATTGATACAGCGCTATGGGGAGAGAGGGGCAGTGGGATTAGTATGGCGATTGATACTGGGCTATGGGGAGAGAGTGGCACAGTGGGATTAGTTTGGGTTTGATACAGGGCTATGGGAAGAGAGCGGGGCAGCGGGATTAGTTTGGGATTGATACTGGGCGATGGGGAGAAAGCGGGGCAGTGAGATTGGTTTGGAATTGATACAGGGCTATGGGGAGAGAGTGGGGCAGTGGGATTAGTTTGGGATTGATACAGGGCTATGGGGAGAGAGCGGGACAGAGGGATTAGTTTGGGATTGATACAGGGAGATGGGGAGAAAGCGGGACAGTGGGATTAGTTTCGGATTTATACAGGGCGATGTGGAGAGAGCGGGACAGTGGGATTAGTTTGGGATTGATACAGGGCGACGGGGAGACAGCGGGACAGTGGGATTAGTTTGGGATTGATACAGGGAGATGGGGAGAAAGCGGGACAGTGGGATTAGTTTGGCATTGATACAGTGCTATGGGGAGAGAGCTGGGCAGTGGGAATAGTTTGGGATTGATACTGGGCTATGGGGAGAAAGCGGGGCAGTGGGATTAGTTTGGGATTGATACAGGGCTATGGGGAGAGTATGGGAGAGCGGGATTAGTTTGGGGATTGATACAGGGTGATGGGGAGAGAGTGGGACAGTGGGATTAGTTTGGGGATTGATATATGGCTATGGGGAGTGAGTGGGACAGTGGGATTAGTTTGGCATTGATACAGGTCTATGGGGAGAGAGTGGGACAGTGGGATTAGTTTGGCATTGATACAGGGCTATGGGGAGAGAGTGCGGCAGTGGGATCCGTTTGGGATTGATACAGGGCTATGGGGAGAGAGTGGGACAGTGGGATTAGTTTGGGGATTGATACAGGGCTATGGGGAAAGAGTGGGACAGTGGGATTAGTTTGGGATTGATACAGGGCTATGGGGAGAGAGGGGCAGTGGGATTAGTTTGGGGATTGATACATGGCTATGGGGAGAGAGTGGGAGAGTGGGATTAGTTTGGGATTGATACAGGGCTATGGGGAGTGAGTGGGACAGTGGGATTAGTTTGGGATTGATACAGGGCTATGGGGAGAGTGGGGCAGTGGGATTAGTTTTGGGATTGATACAGGGCTATGGGGAGAGAGCGGGACAGTGGGATTAGTTTGGGGATTGATACAGGGCTATGGGGAAAGAGTGTGACAGTGGGATTAGTTTGGTGATTGATACAGGGCTATGGGGAGAGAGGGGCAGTGGGATTAGTTTGGGATTGAAACAGGGCTATGGGGTGAGAGCGGGGCAGTGGGATTAGTTTGGGATTGATACAGGGCTATGGGGAGTGAGTGGGGCAGTGGGATTAGTTTGGGATTGATACAGGGCTATGGGGAGAGTGCGGGGCAGTGGGATTAGTTTGGGATTGATACAGGGCTATGGGGAGAGAGCGGGACAGTGGGATTAGTTTGGGGATTGATACAGGGCTATCGGGAGAGAGTGGGACAGTGGGATTAGTTTGGGATTGATACCGGGCTATCGGGAGAGAGTGTGACAGAGGGATTAGTTTGCCATGGATACAGGGCTATGGGGAGAGAGCGGTACATTGGGATTTGTTTGGGATGGATTCAGGGCGATGGGGAGAGAGCAGGGCTTTGGGATTAGTTTGGTGATTGATACTGGTCTCGGAGGAGAGAGCGGGGCAGTGGGATTAGTTTGGGATTGATACAGGGCTATGGGGAGAGAGGGGCAGTTGGATTAGTTTAGGGAATGATAGAGGGCTATGGGGAGAGAATGGGACAGTGGGATTAGTTTGGTATTGATACAGGGCTATGGGGAGAGAGGGGCAGCGGGATTAGTTTGGGGATTGATACAGGGCTATGGGGAGAGTGTGTGGCAGTGGGATTCGTTTCCAATTGATACAGGGCGATGGGGAGTGAGTGGGACAGTGGGATTAGTTTGGGGATTGATACAGGGCCATGGGGAGTGAGTGGGACAGTGGGATTAGTTTGGGATTGAAACAGGGTTATGGGGAGAGAGTGAGGCAGTGGGATTAGTTTGGGATTGATACAGGGCTATGGGGAGAGAGCGGGACAGTGGGTTTAGTTTGGGGTTTGATACAGTGCTATGGGGATAGAGCGGGACAGTGGGATTAGTTTGGGATTGATACAGGGCTTTGGCGAGAGAGCGGGACAGTGGGATTAGTTTGGGATTGATACAGGGCTATGGGGAGAGAGCGGGGCAGTGGGATTAGTTTGGGGATTGATACAGGGCTATGGGGAGAGAGCTGGACAGTGGGATTAGTTTGGGATTGATACAGGGCTATGGGTAGAGAGCGGGACAGTGGGATTAGTTTGGGATTGATACAGGGCTATGGGGAGAGAGCGGCGACAGTGGGATTAGTTTGGGGATTGATACAGGGCTATGGGGAGAGAGCGGGGCAGTGGGATTAGTTTGGGAATTGATACAGGGCTATTGGGCGAGAGCGGGAATGATTGATTAGTTGGGGATTGATACAGGGCTATGGGGAGAGAGCGGGGCAGTGGGATTAGTTTGGGGATGGATACAGGGCTATGGGGAGAGAGCGGGACAGTGGGATTAGTTTGGGATTGATACAGGGCTATGGGGAGAGAGTGGGGCAGTGGGATTAGTTTGGGAATGAAACAGGGCTATGGGGAGAGAGTGGGGCAGTGGGATTAGTTTGGGGATTGATACAGGGCTATGGGGAGAGAGTGGGGCATTGGGATTAGTTTGGGGATGGATACAGGGCTATGGGAAGAGAGCGGGGCAGTGGGATTAGTTTGGGATTGATACAGGGCTATGGGGAGAGTGGGACAGTGGGATTACTTTGGGATTGATACAGGGCTGTGGGGAGAGAGCGGGACAGTGGGATTAGTTTGGGATTGATACAGGGCTATGGGGAGAGAGCGGGACAGTGTGATTAGTTTGGGATTGATACAGGGCTATGGGGAGAGAGCGGGTCAGTGGGATTAGTTTGGGGATTGATACAGGGCTATGGGGAGAGAGCGGGACAGTGGGATTAGTTTGGGATTGATACAGGGCTATGGGGAGAGAGTGGGGCAGTGGGATTAGTTTGGGAATGATACAGGGCTATGGGGAGAGAGTGGAGCAGTGGGATTAGTTTGGGGATGGATACAGGTCTATGGGAAGAGAGCGGGGCAGTGGGATTTGTTTGGGATTGATACAGTGCTATGGGGAGAGAGTGGGGCAGTGGGATTAGTTTGGGGATGGATACAGGGCTATGGGAAGAGAGCGGGGCAGTGGGATTAGTTTGGGATTGATACAGGGCTATGGGGAGAGTGGGACAGTTGGATTAGTTTGGGATTGATACAGGACTGTGGGGAGAGAGCGGGACAGCGGGATTAGTTTGGGATTGATACAGGGCTATGGGGAGAGAGCGGGACAGTGGGTTTAGTTTGGGATTGATACAGGGCTATGGGGAGAGAGCGGGGCAGTGGGATTATTTTGGGGATTGATACAGGGCTATGGGGAGAGAGCTTGACAGTGGGATTAGTTTGGGGATTGATACAGGGCTATGGGGAGAGAGCGGGACAGTGGGATTAGTTTGGGATTGATACAGGGCTATGGGGAGAGAGCGGGACTGATTGATTAGTTTTGGATTGATACAGGGCGATGGGTAGAGAGCGGGACAGTGGGATTAATTCGGGATTGATACAGGGCAATGGGGAGAGAGCGGGGCAGTGGGATTAGTTTGGGAATGATACTGGGAGATGGGGAGAAAGCGGGACAGTGGAATTAGTTTTGGATTGATACAGGGCTATGGGGTTAGAGCGGGGCAGTGGGAATAGTTAGGGATTGATACTGCGTGATGGGGAGAACGCGGGGCAGTGGGATTAGTTTTGGAATTGATACAGGACTATGGGGACAGAGTGGGGCAGTGGGAATAATTTGGGGATTGATACAGGGTGATGGGGAGAGATTGGGACTGTGGGATTAGTTTGGGGATCGATAGAAGGCTATGGGGAGAGAGTGGGACAGTGGGATTAGTTAGGGATTGATACAGGGGTATGGGGAGAGAGCGGCTGTGGGATTACTTTGGGGATTGATACAGGGCTATGGGGAGAGAGTAGGATAGTGGGATTAGTTTGGGATTGATACAGGGCTATAGGGTGAGAGTGGGGCACTGGGATTAGTTTGGGATTGATACAGAGCTATGGGTAGAGAGCGGGGCAGTGGGATTAGTTTGGGGATTGATACAGGGCTATGGGGAGGGAGAGGGACAGTGGGATTAGTTTGGGATTGATACAGGGCTATGGGAAGAGAGAGGCAGTGGGATTAGTTTGGGGATTGGTACAGGGCTATGGGGAGCGAGTGGGACAGTGGGATTAGTTTGGGATTGATACAGGGCTATCGGGAGAGAGTGTGACAGTGGGATTAGTTTGGGATTGATTCAGGGCTATGGGGAGAGAGTGGGACGTTGGGATTAGTTTGGGATCGATCCTGTGCTATGGGGAGAGAGCGGGACAGTGGGATTAGTTTGGGGATTGATACAGGGCTGTGGGGAGAGAGCGGAGCAGTGGGATTAGTTTGGGGATGGATACAGGGCTATGGGAACAGAGAGGGGCAGTGGGTTTAGTTTGGGGATGGATACAGGGCTATGGGATGAGAGCGGGGCAGTGGGATTAATTTGGGATTGATACAGGGCTATGGGGAAAGAGCGGGACAGTGGGATTAGTTTGGGGATTGATACAGTGCTATCGGGAGAGAGTGGGACAGTGGGATTAGTTTGGGATTGATACAGGGCTATCGGGAGAGAGTGTGACAGAGGGATTAGTTTGCGATGGATACAGGGCTATGGGGAGAGAGCGGTACATTGGGATTAGTTTGGGATGGATTCAGGGCGATGGGGAGAGAGCAGGGCTTTGGGATTAGTTTGGTGATTGATACTGGGCTCGGAGGAGAGAGCGGGGCAGTGGGATTAGTTTGGGATTGATACAGGGCTATGGGGAGAGAGGGGCAGTCGGATTAGTTTAGGGAATGATAGAGGGCTATGGGGAGAGAGTGGGACAGTGGGATTAGTTTGGGATTGATACAGGGCTATGGGGAGAGAGGGGCAGTCGGATTAGTTTAGGGAATGATCGAGGGCTATGGGGAGAGAGTGGGACAGTGGGATTAGTTTGGTATTGATACAGGACTATGGGGTGAGAGTAGGACAGTGGGATTAGTTTTGGATTGATACAGGGATATAGGGAGAGAGTGTGGCAGTGGGATTCGTTTCCAATTGATACAGGGCTATGGGGAGAGAGTGGGACAGTGGGATTAGTTTGGGGATTGATACAGGGCTATGGGGAGTGAGTGGGACAGTGGGATTAGTTTGGGATTGAAACAGGGTTATGGGGAGAGAGTGAGGCAGTGTGATTAGTTTGGGATTGATACAGGGCTATGGGGAGAGAGCGGGACAGTGGGATTTGTTTTGGGATTGATACAGGGCTATGGGGATAGAGCGGGACAGTGGGATTAGTTTGGGATTGATACAGGGCTTTGGCGAGAGAGCGGGACAGTGGGATTAGTTTGGGATTGATACAGTGCTATGGGGAGAGAGCGGGGCAGTGGGATTAGTTTGGGGATTGATACAGGGCTATGGGGAGAGAGCTGGACAGTGGGATTAGTTTGGGATTGATACAGGGCTATGGGGAGATAGCGGGACAGTGGGATTAGTTTGGGATTGATACAGGGCTATGGGGAGAGAGCGGCGACAGTGGGATTAGTTTGGGGATTGATACAGGGCTATGGGGAGAGAGCGGGGCAGTGGGATTAGTTTGGGAATTGATACAGGGCTATGGGGAGAGAGCGGGAATGATTGATTAGTTGGGGATTGATACAGGGCTATGGGGAGAGAGCGGGGCAGTGGGATTAGTTTGGGAATGGATACAGGGCTATGGGGAGAGAGCGGGACAGTGGGATTAGTTTGGGATTGATACAGGGCTATGGGGAGAGAGTGGGGCAGTGGGATTAGTTTGGGAATGAAACAGGGCTATGGGGAGAGAGTGGGGCAGTGGGATTAGTTTGGGGATTGATACAGGGCTATGGGGAGAGAGTGGGGCAGTGGGATTAGTTTGGGGATGGATACAGGGCTATGGGAAGAGAGCGGGGCAGTGGGATTAGTTTGGGATTGATACAGGGCTATGGGGAGAGTGGGACAGTGGGATTACTTTGGGATTGATACAGGGCTGTGGGGAGAGAGCGGGACAGTGGGATTAGTTTGGGATTGATACAGGGCTATGGGGAGAGAGCGGGACAGTGTGATTAGTTTGGGATTGATACAGGGCTATGGGGAGAGAGCGGGTCAGTGGGATTAATTTGGGGATTGATACAGGGCTATGGAGAGAGCGGGGCAGTGGGATTAGTTTGGGATTGATACAGGGCTATGGGGAGAGAGTGGGGCAGTGGGATTAGTTTGGGAATGATACAGGGCTATGGGGAGAGAGTGGAGCAGTGGGATTAGTTTGGGGATGGATACAGGTCTATGGGAAGAGAGCGGGGCAGTGGGATTAGTTTGGGATTGATACAGTGCTATGGGGAGAGAGTGGGGCAGTGGGATTAGTTTGGGGATGGATACATGGCTATGGGAAGAGAGCGGGGCAGTGGGATTAGTTTGGGATTGATACAGGGCTATGGGGAGAGTGGGACAGTGGGATTAGTTTGGGATTGATACAGGACTGTGGGGAGAGAGCGGGACAGTGGGATTAGTTTGGGATTGATACAGGGCTATGGGGAGAGAGCGGGACAGTGGGTTTAGTTTGGGATTGATACAGGGCTATGGGGAGAGAGCGGGGCAGTGGGATTATTTTGGGGATTGATACAGGGCTATGGGGAGAGAGCTTGACAGTGGGATTAGTTTGGGGATTGATACAGGGCTATGGGGAGAGAGCGGGACAGTGGGATTAGTTTGGGATTGATACAGGGCTATGGGGAGAGAGCGGGACTGATTGATTAGTTTTGGATTGATACAGGGCGATGGGTAGAGAGCGGGACAGTGGGATTAGTTCGGGATTGATACAGGGCAATGGGGAGAGAGCGGGGCAGTGGGATTAGTTTGGGAATGATACTGGGAGATGGGGAGAAAGCGGGACAGTGGGATTAGTTTTGGATTGATACAGGGCTATGGGGTGAGAGCGGGGCAGTGGGAATAGTTAGGGATTGATACTGCGTGATGGGGAGAACGCGGGGCAGTGGGATTAGTTTTTGAATTGATACAGGACTATGGGGACAGAGTGGGGCAGTGGGAATAATTTGGGGATTGATACAGGGTGATGGGGAGAGATTGGGACTGTGGGATTAGTTTGGGGATCGATAGAAGGCTATGGGGAGAGAGTGGGACAGTGGGATTAGTTAGGGATTGATACAGGGGTATGGGGAGAGAGGGGCTGTGGGATTACTTTGGGGATTGATACAGGGCTATGGGGAGAGAGTAGGATAGTGGGATTAGTTTGGGATTGATTCAGGGCTATAGGGTGAGAGTGGGGCACTGGGATTAGTTTGGGATTGATACAGAGCTATGGGTAGAGAGCGGGGCAGTGGGATTAGTTTGGGGATTGATACAGGGCTATGGGGAGGGAGAGGGACAGTGGGATTAGTTTGGGATTGATACAGGGCTATGGGAAGAGAGAGGCAGTGGGATTAGTTTGGGGATTGGTACAGGGCTATGGGGAGTGAGTGGGACAGTGGGATTAGTTTGGGATTGATACAGGGCTATCGGGAGCGAGTGTGACAGTGGGATTAGTTTGGGATTGATTCAGGGCTATGGGGAGAGAGTGGGACATTGGGATTAGTTTGGGATCGATCCTGGGCTATGGGGAGAGAGCAGGGCAGTGGGATTAGTTTGGGGATTGATACAGGGCTATGGGGAGAGAGCGGAGCAGTGGGATTAGTTTGGGGTTGGTACAGGGCTATGGGAACAGAGAGGGGCAGTGGGTTTAGTTTGGGGATGGATACAGGGCTATGGGAAGAGGGCGGGGCAGTGGGATTAGTTTGGGGATGGATACAGGGCTATGGGGAGAGAGCGGGGCAGTGGGATTAGTTTGGGAAAGGATACAGGGCTATGGGGAGAGAGCGCGGCAGTGGGATTAGTTTGGGAATGGATACAGGGCTATGAGGAGAGAGCGGGGCAGTCGGATTAGTTTGGTGATTGATACAGGGATAAGCGGAACGAGCGGGGCAGTGGGATTAGTTTGGGATTGATACAGGGCTATGGGGAGAGAGCGCGGCAGTGGGATTAGTTTGGGATTGATACAGGGCTATGGGGAGAGAGTGGGACAGTGGGATTAGTTTGGGGATTGATACTGGGCTATGGGGAGAGAGCGGGGCAGTGGGATTAGTTTGGTGATTGATACAGGGCTAAGGGAGCGAGCGGGGCAGTGGGATTAGTTTGGGATTGATACTGGGCTATAGGGAGAGAGTGGGGCAGTGGGATTAGTTTGGGGATTGATACAGGGCTATGTGGAGAGAGCGGGGCAGTGGGATTAGTTTGGGGATTGATACAGGGCTATAGGGAGAGAGCGGGGCAGTGGGATTAGTTTGGGATTGATACAGGGAGATGGGGAGAAAGCTGGACAGTGGGATTAGTTTGGGATTGATACAGGGCTATGGGGAGAGAGCGGGGCAGTGGGATTAGGTTTGGATTGATACAGGGCGATTGGGAGAGAGCGGGACAGTGGGATTAGTTTGGGATTGATACAGGGCGATGGGGAGAAAGCAGGACAGTGGGATCAGATTTGGATTGATACAGGGCGATGGGTAGAGAGCGGGACAGTGGGATTAGTTCGGGATTGATACAGGGCTATGGGGAGAGAGCGGTGCAGTGGGATTAGTTTGGGATTGATACTGTGAGATGGGGAGAAAGCGGGACAGTGGGATTAGTTTTGGATTGATACAGGGCTATGGGGTGAGAGCGGGGCAGTGGGAATAGTTTGGGATTGATACTGCGTGATGGGGAGAAAGCGGGGCAGTGGGATTAGTTTTGGGATTGATACAGGACTATGGGGACAGAGTGGGGCAGTGGGAATAATTTGGGGATTGATACAGGGTGATGTGGAGAGATTGGGGCTGTGGGATTAGTTTGGGGATCGATACAAGGCTATGGGGAGAGAGTGGGACAGTGGGATGAGTTAGGGATTGATACAGGGCTATGGGGAGAGAGCGGGGCAGTGGGATTAGTTTGGGGATTGATACAGGGCTATGGGGAGAGAGCGGGGCAGTGGGATTAGTTTGGGATAGATACAGGGCTATGGGGAGAGAGCGGGGCAGTGGGATTAGTTTGGGGATTGATACACGGCTATGGGGAGAGAGCGGGGCAGTGGGATTTGTTTGGGATTGATACAGGGCTATGGGGAGAGAGTGGGACAGTGGTATTATTTTGCGATGTATACAGGGCTATGGGGAGAGAGCGCGACATTGGGATTAGTTTGGGATGGATTCAGGGCGATGGGGATAGAGCAGGGCTTTGGGATTAGTTTGGGGATTGATACTGGGCTCGGGGATGAGAGCGGGGCAGTGGGATTAGTTTGGGATTGATACAGGGCTATGGGGAGAGAGCGGGGCAGTGGGATTATTTTGGGGATTGATACAGGGCTATGGGGAGAGAGCTTGACAGTGGGATTAGTTTGGGGATTGATACAGGGCTATGGGGAGAGAGCGGGACAGTGGGATTAGTTTGGGATTGATACAGGGCTATGGGGAGAGAGCGGGACTGATTGATTAGTTTTGGATTGATACAGGGCGATGGGTAGAGAGCGGGACAGTGGGATTAGTTCGGGATTGATACAGGGCAATGGGGAGAGAGCGGGGCAGTGGGATTAGTTTGGGAATGATACTGGGAGATGGGGAGAAAGCGGGACAGTGGGATTAGTTTTGGATTGATACAGGGCTATGGGGTGAGAGCGGGGCAGTGGGAATAGTTAGGGATTGATACTGCGTGATGGGGAGAACGCGGGGCAGTGGGATTAGTTTTTGAATTGATACAGGACTATGGGGACAGAGTGGGGCAGTGGGAATAATTTGGGGATTGATACAGGGTGATGGGGAGAGATTGGGACTGTGGGATTAGTTTGGGGATCGATAGAAGGCTATGGGGAGAGAGTGGGACAGTGGGATTAGTTAGGGATTGATACAGGGGTATGGGGAGAGAGGGGCTGTGGGATTACTTTGGGGATTGATACAGGGCTATGGGGAGAGAGTAGGATAGTGGGATTAGTTTGGGATTGATTCAGGGCTATAGGGTGAGAGTGGGGCACTGGGATTAGTTTGGGATTGATACAGAGCTATGGGTAGAGAGCGGGGCAGTGGGATTAGTTTGGGGATTGATACAGGGCTATGGGGAGGGAGAGGGACAGTGGGATTAGTTTGGGATTGATACAGGGCTATGGGAAGAGAGAGGCAGTGGGATTAGTTTGGGGATTGGTACAGGGCTATGGGGAGTGAGTGGGACAGTGGGATTAGTTTGGGATTGATACAGGGCTATCGGGAGCGAGTGTGACAGTGGGATTAGTTTGGGATTGATTCAGGGCTATGGGGAGAGAGTGGGACATTGGGATTAGTTTGGGATCGATCCTGGGCTATGGGGAGAGAGCAGGGCAGTGGGATTAGTTTGGGGATTGATACAGGGCTATGGGGAGAGAGCGGAGCAGTGGGATTAGTTTGGGGTTGGTACAGGGCTATGGGAACAGAGAGGGGCAGTGGGTTTAGTTTGGGGATGGATACAGGGCTATGGGAAGAGGGCGGGGCAGTGGGATTAGTTTGGGGATGGATACAGGGCTATGGGGAGAGAGCGGGGCAGTGGGATTAGTTTGGGAAAGGATACAGGGCTATGGGGAGAGAGCGCGGCAGTGGGATTAGTTTGGGAATGGATACAGGGCTATGAGGAGAGAGCGGGGCAGTCGGATTAGTTTGGTGATTGATACAGGGATAAGCGGAACGAGCGGGGCAGTGGGATTAGTTTGGGATTGATACAGGGCTATGGGGAGAGAGCGCGGCAGTGGGATTAGTTTGGGATTGATACAGGGCTATGGGGAGAGAGTGGGACAGTGGGATTAGTTTGGGGATTGATACTGGGCTATGGGGAGAGAGCGGGGCAGTGGGATTAGTTTGGTGATTGATACAGGGCTAAGGGGAGCGAGCGGGGCAGTGGGATTAGTTTGGGATTGATACTGGGCTATAGGGAGAGAGTGGGGCAGTGGGATTAGTTTGGGGATTGATACAGGGCTATGTGGAGAGAGCGGGGCAGTGGGATTAGTTTGGGGATTGATACAGGGCTATAGGGAGAGAGCGGGGCAGTGGGATTAGTTTGGGATTGATACAGGGAGATGGGGAGAAAGCTGGACAGTGGGATTAGTTTGGGATTGATACAGGGCTATGGGGAGAGAGCGGGGCAGTGGGATTAGGTTTGGATTGATACAGGGCGATGGGAGAGAGCGGGACAGTGGGATTAGTTTGGGATTGATACAGGGCGATGGGGAGAAAGCAGGACAGTGGGATCAGATTTGGATTGATACAGGGCGATGGGTAGAGAGCGGGACAGTGGGATTAGTTCGGGATTGATACAGGGCTATGGGGAGAGAGCGGTGCAGTGGGATTAGTTTGGGATTGATACTGTGAGATGGGGAGAAAGCGGGACAGTGGGATTAGTTTTGGATTGATACAGGGCTATGGGGTGAGAGCGGGGCAGTGGGAATAGTTTGGGATTGATACTGCGTGATGGGGAGAAAGCGGGGCAGTGGGATTAGTTTTGGGATTGATACAGGACTATGGGGACAGAGTGGGGCAGTGGGAATAATTTGGGGATTGATACAGGGTGATGTGGAGAGATTGGGGCTGTGGGATTAGTTTGGGGATCGATACAAGGCTATGGGGAGAGAGTGGGACAGTGGGATGAGTTAGGGATTGATACAGGGCTATGGGGAGAGAGCGGGGCAGTGGGATTAGTTTGGGGATTGATACAGGGCTATGGGGAGAGAGCGGGGCAGTGGGATTAGTTTGGGATAGATACAGGGCTATGGGGAGAGAGCGGGGCAGTGGGATTAGTTTGGGGATTGATACACGGCTATGGGGAGAGAGCGGGGCAGTGGGATTTGTTTGGGATTGATACAGGGCTATGGGGAGAGAGTGGGACAGTGGTATTATTTTGCGATGTATACAGGGCTATGGGGAGAGAGCGCGACATTGGGATTAGTTTGGGATGGATTCAGGGCGATGGGGATAGAGCAGGGCTTTGGGATTAGTTTGGGGATTGATACTGGGCTCGGGGATGAGAGCGGGGCAGTGGGATTAGTTTGGGATTGATACAGGGCTATGGGGAGAGAGCGGGGCAGTGGGATTAGTTTGGGGAATGATACAGGGCTATGGGGAGAGAGTGGGACAGTGGGATTAGTTTGGGTTTGATACAGGGCTATGGGAAGAGAGCGGGGCAGCGGGATTAGTTTGGGATTGATACTGGGTGATGGGGAGAAAGCGGGGCAGCGAGATTGGTTTGGAATTGATACAGGGCTATGGGGAGAGAGTGGGGCAGTGGGATTAGTTTGGGATTGATACAGGGCGATGGGGATAGAGCCGTACAGTGGGATTAGTTTCGGATTTATACAGGGCGATGGGGAGAGAGCGGGACAGTGGGATTAGTTTGGGATAGATACAGGGCGATGGGGAGAGAGCGGGACAGTGGGATTAGTTTGGGATCGATCCTGTGTGATGGGGAAAAAGCGGGGCAGTGGGATTAGTTTGGGATTGATACAGGGCTATGGGGAGAGAATGGGGCAGTGGGATTAGTTTGGGGATTGATACAGGGCTATGGGAGAGAGTGGGACAGTGGGATTAGTTTGGGGATTGATACAGGGCTATGGGGAGAGAGCGGGGCAGTGGGATTAGTTTGGGGATTGATACAGGGTGATGGGGAGAGAGTGGGACAGTGGGATTAGTTTGGGGATTGATACAGGGTGATGGGGAGAGAGTGGGACAGTGGGATTAGTTTGGGGATTGATATATGGCTATGGGGAGAGAGTGGGACAGTGGGATTAGTTTGGGATTGATACAGGGCTATGGGGAGAGAGTGGCAGTGGGATTTGTTTGGGGATTGATACAGGGCTATGGGGAGAGAGTAGGACAGTGTGATTAGTTTTGGATTGATACAGGGCTATGGGGAGAGAGCGGGGCAGTGGAATTAGTTTGGTGATTGATACAGGGCCTAGGTGTGAGAGGGGCAGTGGGATTAGGTTGGGGATTGATACAGGCCTATGGGGAGTGAGTGGGACAGTGGGATTAGTTAGGGATTGAAACAGGGTTATGGGGAGAGAGTGGGGCAGTGGGATTAGTTTGGGATTGATACAGGGCTATGGGGAGAGTGCGGGACAGTGGGATTAGTTTGGGGATTGATACAGGGCTATCGGGAGAGAGTGGGACAGTGGGATTAGTTTGGGATTGATACAGGGCTATCGGGAGAGAGTGGGACACAGGGATTAGTTTGCGATGGATACAGGGCTATGGGGAGAGAGCGGGACATTGGGATTAGTTTGGGATGGATTCAGGGCGATGGGGAGAGAGCAGGGCTTTGGGATTAGTTTGGTGATTGATACTGGGCTCGGGGGAGAGAGCGGGGCAGTGGGATTAGTTTGGGATTGATACAGGGCTATGGGGAGAGAGGGGCAGTGGGATTAGTTTAGGGAATGATACAGGGTTATGGGGAGAGAGTGGGACAGTGGGATTAGTTTGTGATTGATACAGGGCTATGGGGAGAGAGCAGGACAGTGGGATTATTTTGGGATTGATACAGGGCTATGGGGAGAGAGCGGGGCGGTGGTATTAGTTTGGGATTGATACAGGGCTATGGGGAGAGAGCGGGACAGTGGGATTAGTTTGGGATTGACACAGGGCTATGGGGAGAGTGCGGGGTAGTGGGATTAGTTTGGGGATTGATACTGGGCTATGGGAAGAGAGCGGGGCAGTGGGATTAGTTCGGGGATTGATACAGGGCTATCGGGAGAGAGTGGGACAGTGGGATTAGTTTGGGATTGATACAGGGCTATCGGGAGAGAGTGGGACAGAGGGATTAGTTTGCGATGGATACAGGGCTATGGGGAGAGAGCGGGACATTGGGATTAGTTTGGGATGGATTCAGGGCGATGGGGAGAGAGCAGGGCTTTGGGATTAGTTTGGTGATTGATACTGGGCTCGGGGGTGAGAGCGGGGCAGTGTGATTAGTTTGGGATTGATACAGGGCTATGGGGAGAGAGGGGCAGTGGGATTAGTTTGCGATTGATACTGGGCGATGGGGAGAAAGCGGGGGAGTGAGATTGGTTTGGAATTGATACAGGGCTATGGGGAGAGAGTGGGGCAGTGGGATTAGTTTGGGATTGATACAGGGCGATGGGGATAGAGCCGGTCAGTGGGATTAGTTTCGGATTTATACAGGGCGATGTGGAGAGAGCGGGACAGTGGGATTAGTTTGGGATTGATACAGGGCTATGGGGAGAGTATGGGAGAGTGGGATTAGTTTGGGAATTGATACAGGGCTATGGGGATAGAGTGGGACAGTGGGATTAGTTTGGGGATTGATACAGGGCTATGGGGAAAGAGTGGGACATTGGGATTAGTTTGGGATGGATCCAGGGCTATGGGGAGAGAGCAGGGCAGTGGGATTAGTTTGGGTATTGATACTGGGCTATGGGGAGAGAGCGGGGTAGTGGGATTAGTTTGTGATTGATACAGGGCTATGGGGAGAGAGGGGCAGTGGGATCAGTTTGTGGATTGATGCAGGGCTATGGGGAGAGAGTGGGACAGTGGGATTATTTTGGGATTGATACAGGGCTATGGGGAGAAAGCGGGGCAGTGAGATTTGTTTGGAATTGATACTGGGCTATGGGGAGAGAGTGGGGCAGTGGGATTAGTTTGGGATTGATACAGGGCTATGGGGAGAGAGCGGGACAGTGGGATTAGTTTGGGGATTGATACTGGGCTATGGGGAGAGTGCGGGGCAGTGGGATTAGTTTGGGATTGATACAGGGCTATGGGGAGATAGCGGGACCGTGGGCTTAGTTTGGGGATTGATACAGGGCTATCGGGAGAGAGTGGGACAGTGGGATTAGTTTGGGATTGATACAGGGCTATCAGGAGAGAGTGGGACAGAGGGATTAGTTTGCGATGGATACAGGGCTATGGGGAGAGAGCGGGACATTGGGATTAGTTTGGGATGGATTCAGGGCGATGGGGAGAGAGCTGGGCTTTGCTATTAGTTTGGGGATTGATACTGGGCTCGGGCGTGAGAGCGGGGCAGTGGGATTAGTTTGGGATTGATACACGGCTATGGGGAGAGAGGGGCAGTGGGATTAGTTTGGGGATTGATACAGGGCTATGGGGAGAGAGTGGGACAGTGGGATTAGTTTGGGTTTGATACAGGGCTATGGGAAGAGAGCGGGGCAGCGGGATTAGTTTGGGATTGATACTGGGCTGTGGAGAGAGAGTGGGGCAGTGGGATTAGTTTGGGGATTGATACAGGTCTATGGGGAGAGAGCGGGGCAGTGGGATTAGTTTGGGATTGATACAGGGCGATGGGGAGAAAGCGGGGCAGTGGGATTAGTTTGGGATTGATACTGGGCTATGGGGAGAGAGCGGGGCAGTGCGATTACTTTGGGATTGATGCAGGGCTATGGGGAGAGTGTTGGGCAGTGGGATTGGTTAGGGATTGATACAGGGCGATGGGGAGACAGCGGGACAGTGGGATTAGTTTGGGGTTGATACAGGGCTATGGGGAGATAGCGGGGCAGTGGGATTAGTTTGGGATTGATACAGGGCTATGGGGAGAGAGCGGGACAGTGGGATTAGTTTGGGGATTGATACAGGGCTATGGGGAGTGAGCGGGGCAGTGGGATTAGTTTGGGATTGATACAGGGCGATGGGGAGAGAGCCGGACAGTGGGATTAGTTTCGGATTTATACAGGGCGATGGGGAGAGAGCGGGACAGTAGGATTAGTTTGGGATTGATACAGGGCGATGGGGAGAGAGCGGGACAGTGGGATTAGTTTGGCATTGATACAGGGAGATGGGGAGAAAGCGGGGCAGTGGGATTAGTTTGGGATTGATACAGGGCTATGGGGAGAGAATGGGGCAGTGGGATTAGTTTGGGGATGGATACAGGGCTATGGGGAGAGAGTGGGACAGTGGGATTAGTTTGGGGATGGATACAGGGCTATGGGGAGAGAGCGAGGCAGTGGGATTCGTTTGGAATTGATACAGGGCTATGGGGAGAGAGTGGGACAGTGGAATTTGTTTGGGGATTGATACAGGGCTATGGGGAGAGAGCGGGGCAGTGGGATTAGTTTTGGGATTGATACAGGGCTATGGGGAGAGAGCGGGGCAGTGGGATTAGTTTGGGATTGATACAGGGCTATGGGGAGAGAGCGGGACAGTGGGATTAGTTTGGGATTGATACAGGGCTATGGGGAGAGAGCGGGGCAGTGGGATTTGTTTGGGATTGATACAGGGCTATGGGGAGAGAGTGGGACAGTGGGATTAGTTTGCGATGGATACAGGGCTATGGGGAGAGAGCGGGACATTGAGATTAGTTTGGGATGGATTCAGGGCGATGTGGAGAGAGCAGGGCTTTGGGATTAGTTTGGGGATTGATACTGGGCTCGGGGATGAGAGCGGGGCAGTGGGATTAGTTTGGGATTGATACAGGGCTATGGGGAGAGAGGGGCAGTGGGATTAGTTTGGGGAATGATACAGGGCTATGGGGAGAGAGTGGGACAGTGGGATTAGTTTGGGTTTGATACAGGGCTATGGGAAAAGAGCGGGGCAGCGGGATTAGTTTGGGATTGATACTGGGTGATGGGGAGAAAGCGGGGCAGCGAGATTGGTTTGGAATTGATACAGGGCTATGGGGAGAGAGCGGGGCAGCGGGATTAGTTTGGGATTGATACTGGGTGATGGGGAGAAAGCGGGGCAGCGAGATTGGTTTGGAATTGATAGAGGGCTATGGGGAGAGAGTGGGGCAGTGGGATTAGTTTGGGATTGATACAGGGCGATGGGGATAGAGCGGGACAGTGGGATTAGTTTCGGATTTATACAGGGTGATGGGGAGAGAGCGGGACAGTCGGATTAGTTTGGGATAGATACAGGGCGATGGGGAGAGAGCGGGACAGTGGGATTAGTTTGGGATTGATCCTGGGTGATGGGGAGAAAGCGGGGCAGTGGGATTAGTTTGGGATTGATACAGGGTGATGGGGAGAGAGTGGGACAGTGGGATTAGTTTGGTGATTGATATATGGCTATGGGGAGAGAGTGGGACAGTGGGATTAGTTTGGGATTGATACAGGGCTATGGGGAGAGAGTGGCAGTGGGATTAGTTTGGGGATTGATACAGGCCTATGGGGAGAGAGTAGGACAGTGGGATTAGTTTTGGATTGATACAGGGCTATAGGGAGAGTGTGTGGCTGTGGGATTCGTTTGGAATTGATACAGGGCTATGGGGAGAGAGTAGGACAGTGGGATTAGTTTTGGATTGATACAGGGCTATAGGGAGAGTGTGTGGCAGTGGGATTCGTTTGGAATTGATACAGGGCTATGGGGAAAGAGTCGGACAGTGGGAATAGTTTGGGGATTGATACAGGGCTATGGGGAGAGAGCGGGGCAGTGGAATTAGTTTGGTGATTGATACAGGGCCTAGGGGAGAGAGGGGCAGTGGGATTAGTTTGGGGATTGATACAGGCCTATGGGGAGTGAGTGGGACAGTGGGATTAGTTAAGGATTGAAACAGGGTTATGGGGAGAGAGTGGGGCAGTGGGATTAGTTTGGGATTGATACAGGGCTATGGGGAGAGAGCGGGCCAGTGGGATTAGTTTGGGGATTGATACAGGGCTATCGGGAGAGAGTGGGACAGTGGGATTAGTTTGGGATTGATACAGGGCTATCGGGAGAGAGTGGGACACAGGGATTAGTTTGGGATTGATACAGGGCTATCGGGAGAGAGTGGGACAGAGGGATTAGTTTGCGATGGATACAGGGCTATGGGGAGAGAGCGGGACATTGGGATTAGTTCGGGATGGATTCAGGGCGATGGGGAGAGAGCAGCGTTTTGGGATTAGTTTGGGGATTGATACTGGGCTCGGGGGTGAGAGCGGGGCAGTGTGATTAGTTTGGGATTGATACTGGGCGATGGGGAGAAAGCGGGGCAGTGAGATTGGTTTGGAATTGATACAGGGCTATGAGGAGAGAGTGGGGCAGTGGGATTAGTTTGGGATTGATACAGGGCGATGGGAATAGAGCCGGACAGTGGGATTAGTTTCGGATTTATACAGGGCGATGTGGAGAGAGCGGGACAGTGGGATTAGTTTGGGATTGATACAGGGCTATGGGGAGAGTATGGGAGAGTGGGATTTGTTTGGGGATTGATACAGGGTAATGGGGAGAGTGTGGGACAGTGGGATTAGTTTGGCATTGATACAGGGCTATGGGGAGAGAGGGGCAGTGGGATTAGTTTGGGAATTGATACAGGGCTATGGGGAGAGATTGGGACAGTGGGATTAGTTTGGGGATTGATACAGGGCTATGGGGAAAGAGTGGGACAGTGGGATTAGTTTAGTGATTGATACAGGGCTATGGGGAGAGAGGGGCAGTGGGATTAGTTTGGGGATTGATACATGGCTATGGGGAGAGAGTGGGAGAGTGGGATTAGTTTGGGATTGATACAGGGCTATGGGGAGTGAGTGGGACAGTGGGATTAGTTTGGGATTGAAACAGGGCTATGGGGAGAGAGTGGGGCAGTGGGATTAGTTTTGGGATTGATACAGGGCTATGGGGAGAGAGGGGCAGTGGGATTAGTTTGGGGATTGATACAGGGCTATGGGGAGAGAGCGGGACAGTGGGATTAGTTTGGGGATTGATACAGGGCTATCGGGAGAGAGTGGGGCAGTGGGATTAGTTTGGGATTGATACAGGGCTATGGGGAGAGAGCGGGACAGTGGGATTAGTTTGGGGATTGATAGTGGGAGATGGGGAGAAAGCGGGACAGTGGGATTAGTTTGGGATTGATACAGGGCTATGGGGAGATAGCGGGGAAGTGGGAATAGTTTGGGATTGATACTGGGTGATGGGGAGATAGCGGGGCACTGGGATTAGTTTGGGATTGATACTGCGCTTTGGGGAGAGAGTGGGGCAGTGGGATTAGTTTGGGGATTGATACAGTTTGATGGGGAGAGAGTGGGACAGTGGGATTACTTTGGGATTGATACAGGGCTATGGGGAGAGTGGGGCAGTGGGATTAGTTTGGGGATTGATACAGGGATATGGAGAGAATGTAGGACAGTGGGATTTGTTTGGGATTGATACAGGGCTATAGGGAGAGAGTGGGGCAGTGGGATTAGTTTGGGATTGATACAGGGCTATGGGGAGAGAGCGGGGCAGTGGGATTAGTTTGGGGATTGATACAGGGCTATGGGGAGAGAGGGGCAGCGGGATTAATTTGGGGATTGATACAGGGCTATGGGGAGAGAGTGGGACAGTGGGATTAGTTTTGGATTGATACAGGGCTATGGGGAGAGAGCGGGGCAGTGGGATTAGTTTGGGATTGATACAGGGCTATGGGGAGATAGCGGGGAAGTGGGAATAGTTTGGGATTGATACTGGGTGATGGGGAGATAGCGGGGCAATGGGATTAGTTTGGGATTGATGCAGGTCTATGGGAAGAGAGCGGGGCAGTGGGATTAGTTTGAGATTGATACAGGTCTATGGGGAGAGAGAGGTGCAGTGGGATTAGTTTGGGATTGATACAGGGCTATGGGGAGTGAGCGGGACAGTGGGATTAGTTTGGGATTGATACAGGGCTATGGGGAGTATGTTGGGCAGTTGGATTAGTTTGGGATTGATACAGGGCGATGGGGAGAAAGCGCGACAGTGGGATTAGTTTGGGATTGATACAGGGCTATGGGTAGAGAGCGGGGCAGTGGGATTAGTTTTGGATTGATACAAGGCGATGGGGAGAGAGCGGGACAGTGGGATTAGTTTGGGATGGATACAGGGCGATGGGGAGAAAGCGGGACAGTGGGATTAGTTTTGGATTGGTACATGGCGATGGGTAGAGAGCGGGGCAGTGGGATTCGTTTGGGATTGATACAGGGCTATGGGGAGAGAGCGGGGCAGTGGGATTAGTTTGGGATTGATACTGGGAGATGGGGAGAAAGCGGGACAGTGGGATTAGTTTGGGATTGATACAGGGTTATGGGGAGAGAGCAGGGCAGTGGGAATAGTTTGGGATTGATACTGGGTGATGGGGAGAAAGCGGGGCAGTGGGATTAGTTTTGGGATTGATACAGGACTATGGGGACAGAGTGGGGCATTGGGAATAATTTGGGGATTGATACAGGGTGATGGGGAGAGATTGGGACTGTGGGATTAGTTTGGGGATCGATACAAGGCTGTGGGGAGAGAGTGGGACAGTGGGATTAGTTTGGGATTGATACAGGGCTATGGGGAGAGAGTGGGGCAGTGGGATTAGTTTTGGGATTGATACAGGTCTATTGGGAGAGAGCGGGACAGTGGGATTAGTTTGGGATTGATACAGGGCTATGGGGAGAGAGTGGGACAGTGGGATTAGTTTGGTATTGATACAGGCTATGGGGAGAGAGCGGGCCAGTGGGATTATTTTGGGGATTGATACAGGGCTATGGGGAGAGAGCGGGGCAGTGGGATTATTTTGGGGATTGATACAGGGCTATGGGAAGAGAGTGGGACAGTGGGATTATTTTGGTATTGATACAGGGCTATGGGGAGAGAGTGGGACAGTGGGATTAGTTTGGTATTGATACAGGGCTATGGGGAGAGAGCGGTACAGTGGGATTATTTTGGGGATTGATACAGGGCTATGGGGAGAGAGCGGGGCAGTGGGATTAGTTGAACTGGGATTCATGTTCTGATGCCGTTAGGATTTATTGCTGAGCTCTGGTTTAAGACCCCCTGCAATGTACTCTCATCTCTCTATCTGTTTCTAACAGGGCTCCGAGCTTTCAGGCTGGGCTGCTGGACGTTATAATCTCCAGGGCTTTGATCTCAATCATAACTTTGCTGATCTGAATACAGTCCTGTGGGATGCAGAGGAGGAATCAGAAGATCCCAATCTGGTCCAGAATCATTTCCTCCCTGTACCAGCTTATTACACTTGGCCCAATGCCTCAGTAAGTAATGGAAATTAACTCAGTGGTAGAGTTCCAGGCAGATACCCCCTGTACCACAGTGTGCGTATGGAATACTCGGGTATCACGGTTACAGAGGCATAGCTATGGGTGTGAGATACAGAATTGTGTTCCAGGGATCGAGGCTCATTGACTTCAGGGTCAGGGTGCAAGTGTACAGCTGTATAGTATATGGGGTTTCTGGGATATGGGGTTACTGGGATATGGGGGTACTGGGGTTGGGGCTATTGGGGTCTGGGGCTATTGGGGTCTGGGGCTAATGGGGTGTGAAGATATTGGGGTGTGGGGATATTGGTGTGTGGGGGTATTGGGGTGTGGGGATATTGGTGTGTGGGGGTATTGGGGTGTGGGGATATTGGTGTGTGGGGGTATTGGGGTGCTGGGGTATTCAGGTACTGGGGCATGGGGAATTTGGGATACTAGGGTATGGAGTTATTGGGGTATTAGGGAATGGGGTATTAGGTAGGGGTATTATATAGGGGGTATTAGGAAATGGGGTATTAGGTAGGTGTATTAGGTAGGTAGGGGTGGTTGGTAGGAGGTAGTAGGTAGGGGGTGTGAGGTAGGGGTATTAGGAGGTATTAGGAAATGGGGTATTAGGTAGGGGGTATTAGTTAGGGGGTATTTAGAAATGGGGTATTAGGTAGGAGGCATTAGGTAGAGGGTATTAGATAGGGGGGGATTAGGAAATGGGGTATTAGTTAGGGGGTATTAGGAAGGTAGGTGGTATTAAGTAGGGGGTATTAGGTAGGGTATATTAGGTAAGTGGTAGTAGGAAATGGGGTATGAGGTAGGGGGTATTAGGTTGGGGGTATTAGGTAGGTGGTATCAGTTAGGGGGTAATAGGTAGGGGGTATTAGGTAGGCGTATTAGGTAGGGGTATTAGGTAGGGGGTATTAGGTAGGGGGTATTAGGTACGGGGTATTAGGTAGGGGTATCAGTTAGGGGGTAATAGGTAGGGGGTATTAGGTAGGGGGTATTAGATAGGGGGTATTAGGGGGTATTAGGATATAGGGTATTAGTTAGGGGGTATTAGGTAGGTAGGCGGTATTAAGTAGGGGTATTAGGTAGGGGTATTAGGTAGGGGGTGTTTGGTAGGGGGTTATAGGTAGGGGATTTTAGGTAGGGGATAGTAGGTAGGGGTATTAGGTAGGGGGTGTTAGGTAGGGGGTGTTAGGAAGGGGGTGTTAGGTAGGGGGTGTTAGGTAGGGGGTATTAGTTAGGGGTATTAGGTAGGGGGTATTAGGTAGGGGGTATTAGTTAGGGGTATTAGGTAGGAGGTATTAGTTAGCGGTATTAGGTAGGGGGTATTAGGTAGGGGGTATTAGGTAGAGCGTATTAGGTTGGGGTATTAGGTAGGGGGTATTAGGTAGGGGTATTTGGTAGGGGGTATTAGGTAGGGGGTGTTAGGTAGGGGGTATTAGATAGGGGGTATTAGCTAGGGGGTATTAGGGGGTATTAAGTAGGGGGTATTAGCTAGGGGGTATTAGGGGGTATTAAGTAGGGGGTATTAGCTAGGGGTTATTAGGGTGCGTTCACTATTTGTACTTGTCCAACACGAACATTTTTCCTGTCTACAGGTTGGTCCTGAAACCAGGGCAGTTATTAAATGGATGAGGAAGATCCCGTTTGTGTTGAGTGCGAATCTCCACGGGGGAGATATGGTGGTTTGTTACCCTTTCGACATGGCCCGGAGCTCATGGCTGGGCCGGGAACTGACACCGACTGCAGATGATGATGTTTTCCGTTGGCTCTCTGCCGTCTATGCATCCAGTCATCGAGCAATGGTGCAGAATGACCGGCGGCTATGCCATGGCACTAACTTCATGCAGCATGGCAACGTCATCAATGGAGCAGACTGGCACACGGTGCCTGGCAGTGAGTCCCCTCAATAAAACATTCACTCACAACAAGCGCACAGTCTTACCACCGCCAAAGGCTCATTAAGCACCCAAGCAAAACAGGCAGCGCTCCCTCAGTACTGACCCTCTGACAGTGCAGCACTCCCTCAGTACTGACCCTCTGACAGTGCAGCACTCCCTCAGTACTGACTCTCCGACAGTGCAGCACTCCCTCAGTACTGACTCTCCGACAGTGCAGCACTCCCTCAGTACTGACCCTCTGACAGTGCAGCACTCCCTCAGTACTGACCCTCTGACAGTGCCGCACTCCCTCAGTACTGACTCTCCGACAGTGCACCACTCCCTCAGTACTGACTCTCCGACAGTGCAGCGCTCCCTCAGTACTGACCCTCTGACAGTGCAGCACTCCCTCAGTACTGACCCTCTAACAGTGCAGCACTCCCTCAGTACTGACCCTCTGACAGTGCAGCACTCCCCCAGTACTGACTCTCTGACAGTGCAGCACTCCCTCAGTACTGACTCTCCGACAGTGCAGCACTCCCTCAGTACTGACCCTCTGACAGTGCAGCGCTCCCTCAGTACTGACACTCTGACAGTGCAGCACTCCCTCAGTACTGACCCTCTGACAGTGCAGCACTCCCTCAGTACTGACCCTCTGACAGTGCAGCACTCCCTCAGTACTGACCCTCTGACAGTGCGGCACTCCCTCAGTACTGACCCTCTGACAGTGCAGCACTCCCTCAGTACTGACCCTCTGACAGTGCGGCACTCCCTCAGTACTGACCCTCCGACAGTGTGGCACTCCCTCAGTACTGACCCTCCGACAGTGTGGCACTCCCTCAGTACTGACCCTCCGACAGTGCAGCACTCCCTCAGTACTGACCCTCTGACAGTGCGGCACTCCCTCAGTACTGACCCTCTGACAGTGCGGCACTCCCTCAGTACTGACCCTCTGACAGTGCAGCACTCCCTCAGTACTGACCCTCTGACAGTGCGGCACTCCCTCAGTACTGACCCTCTGACAGTGTGGCACTCCCTCAGTACTGACCCTCTGACAGTGTGGCACTCCCTCAGTACTGACCCTCTGACAGTGCAGCGCTCCCTCAGTACTGACCCTCTGACAGTGCAGCGCTCCCTCAGTACTGACCCTCTGACAGTGCGGCACTCCCTCAGTACTGACCCTCTGACAGTGTGGCACTCCCTCAGTACTGAGCCTGTGGCTGAATTGTGATTTTTGATGCTTTATTCCCTGTTCCACTGCCTGTTTTACACGGTAAACCTTTATCTTTTCGAATCCTTTGGTAGAGGCCCCGAGCTGCAGACCAATTGTCTGATTTTATTCCCTCAGTTTCGCCAATTATGAAAGTGGATTTTTACTGTTGTGTGGCAGCTGGGGTGGGTCACAGTCAGGCTGGTCAACGGTCCGTTGACTTCAACAGCACCAAACAAACTCAGCGCCATCCAACGTGCCCCTTACTCTCTGTTAGTATTCATTCCCCTAATTTCCTCGCTCATTTTAGCCCCAAGCTCTCCGTTTATTTTATTCACTCACGGGATATGGGTGTCGCTGGCTGGGCCAGCATTTATTGCCCATCCCTAGTTGCCCTTGAGAAGGTGGTGGTGAGCTGCCTTCTTGACCCGCTGCAGTCCATGTGGTGTAGGTACACCCACCGTGCTGTTAGGGAGGGAGTTCCAGGATTTTGACCCAGCGACAGTGAAGGAACGGTGATATATTTCCAAATCAGGATGGTGAGTGACTTGGAGGGGAACTTCCAGGTGGTGGTGTTCCCAACTATCTGCTGCCTTTGTCCTTCTAGATGGTAGTGGTCTTGGGTTTGGAAGGTGCTGTCTAAGGAGCCTTGGTGAATTCCTGCAGTGTATCTTGTAGATGGTACACACACTGCTGTCACTGTGCATCGGTGGTGGAGGGAGTGAATGTTTGTGGATGTGGTGCCAATCAAGCGGCTGCTTTGTCCTGGACGGTGTCAAGCTTCTTGAGTGTTGTGGGAGCTGCACTCATCCAGGCAAGTGGGGAGTATTCCATCACACTCCTGACTTGTGCCTTGTAGATGGTGGACAGGCTTTGGGGAGTCAGGAGGTGAGTTACTCATCGCAGGATTCCCAGCCTCTGACCTGCTCTTCACAGAATCACACAGTGCAGAAGAGGCCCTTCGGCCCATCGAGTCTGCACCGACAGGTGAGAAACACCTGACCTACCTACCGAATCCCATTTACCAGCACTTGGCCCATAGCCTTGAATGTTATGACGTGCCAAGTGCTCATCCAGGTACTTTTTAAAGGATGTGAGGCAACCCGCCTCCACCACCCTCCCAGGCAGCGCATTCCAGACCCTCACCACCCTCTGGGTAAAAAAGTTTTTCCTCACATCCCCCCCTAAACCTCCTGCCCCTCACCTTGAACTTATGCCCCCTCGTGACTGACCCTTCAACTAAGGGGAACAGCTGCTCCCTATCCACCCTGTCCATGCCCCTCATAATCTTGTACACCTCGATCAGGTCACCCCCTCAGTCTTCTCTGCTCCAACAAAAACAACCCAAGTCTATCCAACCTCTCTTCATAACTTAAATGATTCATCCCAGGCAACATCCTGGTGAATCTCCTCTGCACCCCCTCCAGTGCAATCACATCCTTCCTATAATGTGGTGACCAGAACTGCACACAGTACTCCAGCTGTGGCCTCACCAAGGTTCTATACAACTCCAACATGATCTCCCTACTTTTGTAATCTATGCCTCGATTGATAAAGGCAAGTGTCCCATATGCCTTTTTCACCACCCCACTAACATGCCCCTTCACCTTCAGAGATCTATGGACACACACGCCAAGGTCCCTTTGTTCCTCAGAACTTCCTAGTGCCATGCTGTTCATTGAATACTTCCTTGTCAAATTACTCTTTCCAAAGTGTATCACCTCACATTTCCAGGGTTAAATTCCATCTGCCACTTATCTGCCCATTTGACCATCCCGTCTATATCTTCCTGTAGCCCAAGACACTCAACCTCACTGTTAACCACCCGGCCAATCTTTGTGTCATCTGCAAACTTACTAATCCTACCCCCCACATAGTCATCTATGTCGTTTATATAAATGACAAATAATAGGGGACCCAGCACAGATCTTGTAGCCAGAGTATTTATTTGGCTAGTCCAGTTCAGTTTCTGGTCAACGGTAACCCCCAGGATGTTGATAGTGGGGGATTCAGTGATGGTAATGCCACTGAACATCAAGGGGCGATGGTTGGATTCTCTCTTGTTGGAGATGGTCATTGCCTGGCACTTGTGTGGCGCAAATGTTACTTGCCGGTTGTCAGCCCAAGCCTGGATATAGAAACATAGAAACTAGGAGCAGGATTAGGCCATTCGGCCCTTCGAGCCTGCTCCGCCATTCATTATGATCATGGCTGATCATCCAACTCAATAACCTGCTCCCGCTTTCTCCCCATATCCTTTGATCCCTTTCGCCCCAAGAGCTATATCTGACTCCTTCTTCAAAACATACAATGTTTTGGCCTCAACTACTTTCTGTGGTAACGAATTCCACAGGCTCACCGCTCTCTGGGTGAAGAAATTTCTCCTCATCTCAGTCCTAAATGGTCTACCCCATATCCTCAGACTGTGACCCCTGGTTCTGGATTCCTCCACCATCGGGAACATCCTTCCTGCATCTACCCTGTCTAGTCCTGTTAGAATTTTATAGGTTTCTATGAGATCCCCCCTCATTCTTCTGAACTCCAGCGAATATAATCCTAACTGACTCAATCTCTCCTCATATGTCAGTCCCGTCATCCCAGGAATCAGTCTGGATATTGTCCAGGTCTTGCTGCATTTGGACATGGACTGCTTCAGTATCTGAGGAGTCGCGAATGGTGCTGAACATTGTGCAATCATCAGCGAACATCCCCACTTCTGACCTTATGATGGAAGGAAGGTCATTGATGAAGCAGCTGAAGTACTTTACAGGAGCTGGAATGATTTGGGGATCACTGAAACTTTGGAAGATCCTGTCATCTCCTTCAGCTTTGTAACATGTCACTGATTGTTCTGCTGCAGGTATGAATGATTTTAGTTACCTGCACACTAACTGCTTCGAGATTACAGTCGAACTGAGTTGTGACAAATATCCTCACCAGATTGAACTCCCGGAGGAGTGGGAGAATAACAAGGAGTCACTTCTCATCTATATGGAGCAGGTTAGTGTTTGACATTACACTCTGCCTTGATACTGTTACCCACAGGAGCAGGGGCCTCCTCCTCTCCCCACCCATCCCGAAACAGAAATGTCTCTGATTTATTGCCCCTTTATTTTGGTGAGATCCAATATTCTACTAACAACCCCACTGCAGGGTAGAGATGGGATGAACTCAGGTGGTTAGTTTATTTGCCCTTGGGATGTGGTTTGTCATGTAGCCCCTGTGATGTAATACTGTAAAAGAGGGTTAGAGAGGGCAAGATTCAGAGTGCAAAGGTCACAGAGATAATAATGATTGTTCCATAAGTCCGGAATCCAGAAACAAAGTCCAAAGGTTTATTCCTTCACAGAGTTCAGTAGGTTAAAATGAGATCATTCAGTTTTCCGTGAGAGTTGAATTCCGTGCTCAGATTGGCACACGGGGACGAATCAGTCCTTGTGGGTGAAGGTACTGTATTCCGGTAGAAACAGTGGAGATGGGGTTAGGCATTCAAACCTGGACAGAGCCCCTATTTGGTGCTGTTTTTTAAATTATTCATTCACTGGCTTCGCTGGCTGGGCCAGCATTTATTGCCCATCCCTAGTTGCCCTTGAGAAGGTGGTGGTGAGCTGAGTTCTTGACCCGCTGCAGTCCATGTGGTGTAGGTACACCCACAGTGCTGTTAGGGAGAGAGTTCCAGGATTTTGACCCAGCGATAGTGAAGGAACGGCGATATATTTCCAAGTCAGGATGGTGAGTGACTTGGACGGGAACTTCCAGGTGGTGAGATGGTGGGGGAGGGGGAGGGGGAGGGGGTGGGTATGGGGAGATGTGGGGGAGGGGGTGGGTGTGGGGTTGGGGGAGGGGGTGGGGAGGTGTGGGGGAGGGGTGGGGGTGGGGGAGGGGGTGGGGGTGGGGAGGTGTAGGGGAGGGTGTGGGGGAGGGGTTGGGGGTGGGGGTGGGGAGGTGTGGGGGAGGGGTTGGGGGAGGGGGTGGGGGTGGGGAGGTGTGGGGGGCAGGGGTGGGGGGAGCAGGTGGGGGAGGGTGTGGGGGAGGGGGAGGTGTGGGGGTTGGGGTGAGGGAGGGGGAAGGTGTGGGGGGTAGGGGTGAGGGGTGGGGAGGGGGAGGGGGTGGGGGATGTGTGGGGGGAGGGGGTGGGGAGGGGGTAGGGGGTGGGGAGAGGTGTGGGGGTGAGGGTGGGGGAGGGGGAGGGTGTGGGGGGTGGGGGGAGACGTGTGGGGGGAGGGGGGAGGGGGTGGGGAGGGTGTGGGGAGGGGGTGGGGGTGGGGGTGGGGGTGGGGGGTGTGGGGGGTTGGGGTGGGGGGTGGGGAGGGGGTGGGGGGTGGGGGTGGGGGGTGGGGTTGGGGGTGGCGAGGGTGTGGGGGTGGGGGTGGGAGTGGGGGGTGGGGAGGGTGTGGGGGTGGGGGGAGGGGGTGGGGGTGGGTGTGGGGGTGGGGTTGGGGGTGGGGGGTGGGGAGGGGGAGGGTGTGGGGGAGGGGGAGGTGTGGGGGTTGGGGTGGGGGAGGGGGAGGGTGTGGGGGTGGGGGTGGGGGTGGGGGGTGGGGGTGGCGTTGGGGGTGTGGGGTGTGGGGGGTTGGGGTGGGGGGTGGGGAGGGGGTTGGGGGTGGGGGGTGGGGAGGGTGTGGGGGTGGGGTTGGGGGTGGGGTGTGGGGGTGGGGTTTGGGTGGGGGGATGGGAGGGTGTGGGGGGAGGGGGTGGGGGGTGGGGTTGGGGGTGGGGGTGGGGTTGGGGGTGGGGGGTGGGGAGGGTGTGGGGGGAGGGGGTGGGGGGTGGGGTTGGGGGTGGGGGGTGGGGGTGGGGGGTGGGGAGGGTGTGGGGGGAGGGGGTGGGTGGTGGGGTTGGGGGTGGGGTGTGGGGAGGGTGTGTGGGGAGGGGGTGGGGGGTGGGGTGGGGGGTGGGGGGTGGGGGTTGCGTTGGGGGTGTGGGGTGTGGGGGGTTGGGGTGGGGGGGGGGAGGGGTTGGGGGGGTGGGGGTGGGGAGGGTGTGGGGGTGGGGTTGGGGTGGGGGGTGGGGGTGGCGTTGGGGGGGGGGGTGTGGGGGGTTGGGGTGGGGGGGTGGGGGAGGGGGTGGGGGTGGGGGTGGGGAGGGTGTGGGGGTGGGGTTGGGGTGGGGGGTGGGGGTGGCGTTGGGGTGTTGGGGTGTGGGGGGTTGGGGTGGGGGGTGGGGTGTGGGGGTGGGGGGGTGGGGGGGTGGGGGTGGGGGTGGGGGTGGTGGGGGTGGGGTGTGGGGGTGGGGTTTGGGGTGGGGGGAGGGGAGGGTGCAGTGCAGACTGCGATGTCACATGACCATCAGTTCTCCACTTCTGCTGTGGGAAATGGCCCTTGTCTGGGTCCCTGAGATTGTTAATGTTCCACCCATGAAGCCTGAGACGGAGGCCCCGAGCTCCATGGTCCCAGCAGGATGAACGTGCTCAGTTTGGCCAAGCCTGTGTCCTGAGCTGCCCTGGTCTTTGGGCAGGTTCCCTATGAGTTTGGTTTCTGCAGCCCACAGGGGTCATTGGGTTCTCTTCAGGGATAAGGAGGTGTCGTCTCCTCGAAACGGCCAATTAGCTCCTTTTACTCCGAGTCACCGACAGAGTCTCACCCATTGGAAATGGCTGTGCTCCCGTTTTTAAATGTTTAGAAATTAGCCACGAGGATATATATATTTTCATATAAATATAGAGTGTGAGGCTTAGCCCCCTGACATTATATACCGCCCTCCTTGCTGCTGTGACTGTGACCTGTTCCTGTGCAGGTTCATCGTGGGATAAAGGGGGTTGTCAGGGACGATGAAAACAATGGCATCAATGGAGCGATCATCACCGTCAATGGGATTAACCACGATATACGGACAGGTAAGGGTCAAGCTCAGTGAATCACCCCAGGATGTGGGAGGCTCAGGGGTCAGAGTGGACTTGTCCTGGAGCAAGTGGAAGTGTCAGGGGTCAGAGTGGACTTGCCCTGGGGTGAGTGTGAGGGTCAGGGGTCAGGGTGGACTTGTCCTGGGGCAAGTGGAAGTGCCAGGGGTCAGAGTGGACTTGCCCTGAGGTGGCTGTGAGGGTCAGGGGTCAGGGTGGACTCACCCTGGTGTGAGTGTAAGGGTCAGGGGTCAGAGTGGACTTGCCCTGGGGTGAACATGAGGGTAAGGGGTCAGAGTGGACTCGCCCTGGTGTGAGTGTGAGGGTCAGGGGTCAGAGTGGACTCACCCTGGTGTGAGTGTAAGGGTCAGGGGTCAGGGTGGACGTGTCCTGGGATGAGTGTAAGGGTCAGGGGTCAGGGTGGACTCACCCTGGTGTGAGTGTAAGGGTCAGGGGTCAGAGTGGACTCACCCTGGTGTGAGTGTAAGGGTCAGGGGTCAGGGTGGACGTGCCCTGGGATGAGTGTAAGGGTCAGGGGTCAGAGTGGACTCGCCCTGGTGTGAAGGTCAGGGGTCGGGGTGGACACTCATGTCTTTAATGCCTTGCTCCTTGCTCTCACAGCTGTGGATGGGGATTACTGGCGATTGCTGAATCCAGGAGATTATGAGGTCACCGCGTCAGCCGAGGGATTCCTGCCTGTAACTCACACTTGCCGTGTTCGATATGACAGTCGGCCGACAATATGTGACTTTGTTCTAACGAGGAGCCCAAGCAGCCAGAGGTCCAAACAGAGGCAGCCGGTTCCTAAAGTACGGGTCCGCAGGATTCATACAACCAGGGCAAGAGGACAAGGGCAGTAACCCCTCACACATCCACACACACTCACACACACACACCCTCACACACACACTCACACACACACACACACACCCTCACACATACACACTCACACATACACACACACTCACACATACACACACACTCTCACACTCACACACACACCCTCACACACACACCCTCACACATACACACTCACACACACACACACACACACACACCCTCACACACACACACACACACACACACACCCTCACACATACACACACACCCTCACACACACACACACACACACACACACACTCACACACCCTCACACACACACACACACCATCACACACACACACACACACTCACACACACACACACACCCTCACACACACACACACCCTCACACTCAAACACACACACACACCCTCACACACACTCACACACACACCCTCACACACACACACACACCCTCACACACACACCCTCACACACACACCCTCACACTCACACACTCACACAGACACACCCTCACACACACACTCTCACACACACCCTCACACACACACACACACACCCTCACACTCACACACTCACTCACCCTCACACACACCCTCACACACACCCTCTCACACACACCCTCACACACCCTCACACACACACCCTCACACACACCCTCACACACACACCCTCACACACCCTCACACACACATATTCACACTCACACACACTCACACAGACACACCCTCACACTCACTCACCCTCACACACACCCTCACACACACACACCCTCACACACACATACTCACACTCATGCTCACACCCTCGCACACACACCCTCGCACACACACCCTCACACACACACCCTCACACTCACACTCTTACCCTCACACACACACCCTCACTCTCACACACACACACACCCTCACACACACTCACCCACACACACCCTCACACACACACCCTCACACTCACACACACCCTCACACACACACCCTCACACACACACACACACACACACTCACACAGACACACCCTCACACATGCACACACCCTCACACACACACACACACTCTCTGACACTCTCGCATACCCACACACACAGTCTGACACACACACACACAATCTCTCAAACTCCCTCACATTCACATACTGTCACACACAGTCTCTCTCACACTCACACAAACTCTCACACTCACTATCTCATACTGTTTAATACCCTCTCACATTCTCTTAAAATAGCTACAGAGTACAATACCCTTTAGGGAAGGAAATCTGCTGTCCTTACCCGGTCTGGCCTACATGTGACTCCAGACCCACAGCAATATGATAGACTCTTAAATACCCTCTGAACCAGGGAATTAGGGATGGGCAATAAATGCTGGCCTAGCCAGTGACACCCACATCCCATCAACGAATAAAGATATATAGACAGGTTTATGTGAGTGGGCAAAAACTAGGCAGATGGAATATAATGTGGGAAAATGTGAGGTTCTGCACTTTGGCAGGAAGAATAGAGGAGCTGAATATTATTTAAATGGAGAAAGACTGCAGAAATCTGCAGCACAGAGGGATTTGGGGGTCCTTGTGCATGAATCCCAAAAAGCTAACATACAAGTTCAGCAGGTAATAGGGAAGGCAAATGGAATGTTGGCCTTTATTTCAAAGGGAATGGAGTATAAAAATAGGGAAGTCTTGCTAAAACTATACAAGGCACTAGTTAGACCACACCTAGAATACTGTGAACAGTTTTGTTCCCCTTATCTAAGGAAATGTATACTGGCATTGGAGGCAGTCCAGAGAAGGTTCACTAGGTTGATCCCGGGTATGGAGGGATTTTCTTATGAGGAGAGGTTGAGTAGGTTGGGCCTGTACTCATTGGAGTTTAGAAGAATGAGAGGCGACCTTATTGAAACATATAAGATTCTTAGGGGGTTTGACAGGGTAGATGCTGAGAGGTTGTTACCCCTTGTGGGAGAGTCTAGGACCAGAGGGCATAATCTCAGAGTAAGGGGACACCCATTTAAAACAGAGATGAGGAGGAATTTCTTCTCTCAGAGGGTAGTCAATCTGTGGAATTCTTTACCGCAGAGGGCTGTAGAGGCTGGGTCATTAAGTATATTCAAGGCTGAGATAGACAGATTTTTAATCAGTAAGGGAATCAAGGGTTATGGGGAAAGGGCAGGAAAGTGGAGTTGAGGATTATCAGATCAGCCATGATCTCATTGAATAGCAGAGCAGACTCGATGGGCCGAACGGCCTCCTGCTCCTTTGGTCTGTGGTCTCTCACTCTCACACACTTGCACGCACACACACTCACACACACTCTCGCACACTCTCTCACACTCTCTCACACTCTCGCACACTCTCACACTCTCACACTCTCGCACACTCTCACACACTCTCTCACACTCTCACGCACACTCGCACACTCACACACACTCTCCCACACTCTCACACACTCTCTCACACTCTCCCACACTCTCACACACTCTCTCACACTCTCCCACACTCTCACACACTCTCTCACACTCTCACACACTCTCGCACACTCTCAGACACTCTCGCACACTCTCTCACACTCACACACACTCTCTGACACTCACACACTCTCTCACACTCACACACACTCTCTCACACTCTCCCACACTCTCACACACTCTCCCACACTCTCACACACTCTCTCACACTCTCGCACACTCTCGCACACTCTCACACACTCTCACACACACTCTCACACTCTCGCGCACACTCACACACTCTTGCACACTCTCACACACTCACACACTCTCCCACACTCTCACACACTCACACACACTCCCACACTCACACACACTCTCTGACACTCACACACACTCTCTCACACTCACTCACACTCTCACACACTCTCTCGCACACACTCTCTCACACTCACACACACACTCACACACACTCTCTCACTCTCTCACACTCACACACACTCTCTCACACTCACACACACTCTCACACTCACACACACTCTCCCACACTCTCACACACTCTCTCACACTCACACACTCTGACACTCACACACACTCTCTCACACTCTCACACACTCTCTCACACTCACTCACACTCTCACACACTCTCTCGCACACACTCTCTCACACTCATACACACTCATACACACTCTCCCACACTCATACACACTCTCCCACACTCTTTCACCCTCACACACACTCTCTCACACTCATACACACTCTCACACACTCATACACACTCTCTCACTCACACACACTCTCTCACATTCACACACACTCTCACACATTCACGCACACTCTCACACACTCACACACACTCTCTCACACTCACTCACACTCTCTCACATTCACACACACTCTCACACACTCTCACACACTCTCTCACACTCACACACACTCTCTGACACTCACACACACTCTCTCACACTCACACACACTCTCTCACACTCTCCCACACTCTCACACACTCTCCCACACTCTCACACACACTCTCACACTCTTGCACACTCTCACACACTCTCCCACACTCTCACACACACTCTCACACCCTCGTGCACACTCACACACTCTTGCACACTCTCACACACTCACACACTCTCCCACACTCTCACACACTCACACACTCTCGCACACTCTCACACACTCACACACTCTCACACACTCTCACACACTCTCGCACACTCTCGCACACTCTCACACACTCTCGCACACTCTCAGACACTCTCGCACACTCTCACACACTCTCTCACACTCACACACACTCTCTGACACTCACACACTCTCTCACACTCACACACACTCTCTCACACTCTCCCACACTCTCACACACTCTCCCACACTCTCACACACTCTCTCACACTCTCGCACACTCTCACACACTCTCACACACACTCTCACACTCTCGCGCACACTCACACACTCTTGCACACTCTCACACACTCACACACTCTCCCACACTCTCACACACTCACACACACTCCCACACTCACACACACTCTCTGACACTCACACACACTCTCTCACACTCACTCACACTCTCACACACTCTCTCGCACACACTCTCTCACACTCACACACTCTCTCACACACACACACTCTCTCACTCTCTCACACTCACACACACTCTCCCACACTCACACACACTCTCTCACACTCACACACACTCTCACACTCACACACACTCTCCCACACTCTCACACACTCTCTCACACTCACACACTCTGACACTCACACACACTCTCTCACACTCTCACACACTCTCTCACACTCACTCACACTCTCACACACTCTCTCGCACACACTCTCTCACACTCACACACTCTCTCACACTCATACACACTCATACACACTCTCCCACACTCATACACACTCTCCCACACTCTTTCACCCTCACACACACTCTCTCACACTCATACACACTCTCTCACACTCACACACACTCTCTCACATTCACACACACTCTCACACATTCACACACACTCTCACACATTCACGCACACTCTCACACACTCACACACACTCTCTCACATTCACACACACTCTCTCACACTCACACACACTCTCACACTCACACACACTCTCCCACACTCTCACACACTCTCTCACACTCACACACTCTGACACTCACACACACTCTCTCACACTCTCACACACTCTCTCACACTCACTCACACTCTCACACACTCTCTCGCACACACTCTCTCACACTCACACACTCTCTCACACTCATATACACTCATACACACTCTCCCACACTCATACACACTCTCCCACACTCTTTCACCCTCACACACACTCTCTCACACTCATACACACTCTCACACACTCATACACACTCTCTCACACTCACACACACTCTCACACATTCACACACACTCTCACACATTCACGCACACTCTCACACACTCACACACACTCTCTCACACACACACACACTCTCTCACATTCACACACACTCTCACACACACTCACACACACTCACACACTCTCACACACACTCTCACACACTCACACACACTCTCACACACACACACACACACCCCCCCCCACCCCCCCCCCCCCCCCCCCCGCTTCAAGAGGCAGTGTCAGATACCCCAACACACATCCGCGTCAGCCAGGACTCGAGGGGCTGTGTCTGGTACACCAAGCTTCGGTGCAGACGGCCTGGATGGGATTGGGTGTGTGGGGAGCTGCTGCAGCCGCCTGAGAGTGAGAAAGCTCACTGTGGGATCGTGCTGTGTACTCACAATCGGATGCTATACAATGCTGAAATTAAAAGGTGCTGATATTCAATTCTCTGAGCTTCTGGTCAATACTGAGTTAATCCTATTACAAGGTGGAACTGAAAAGGAGCAGAGTCACCTCAGAATCGTGTCTGCAGATCAGCCAGAAGATTCACCATCATCCTGTTTAATTTTCTTGTATCTGCTCCCCATCCCAGGAAGCTGTGAATAGTGCATCTGGATCGAGAGGGGCTGAATGGCCTCCTCCTGTTCCTGTGTAACAGGCTCGAGAGGGGCTGAACGGCCTCCTCCTGTTCCTGTGTAACAGGCTCGAGAGGGGCTGAATGGCCTCCTCCTGTTCCTGTGTAACAGGCTCGAGAGGGGCTGAATGGCCTCCTCCTGTTCCTGTGTTACAGGCTCGAGGGGTGAATGTCGACAACGCTCCCTCCGATGATGAAGAGGACCATCCAGGGACAGGATGAGGTTTCCACATTAATTTAAATAAATAAAAATGCTTTGAAGTACTTTTGATGATGGAGAAAGTTCTTTTCTTCAGAATTTCCAAACCTTTTATTTCAGTGTAAAATTCGTCAGCTCCTGGAGGCAGCTCCCTGCATTCAGCACAGGTTCACCCTCACCCACACCGACCCTCACCCTCACCCACCTCGCACACTCCGACCCTCACCCACACCGACCCTCACCCTCACCCACCTCGCACACTCCGACCCTCACCCACACCGACCCTCATCCTCACCCACCTCGCACACTCCGACCCTCACCCACACCGACCCTCACCCTCACCCACCTCGCACACTCCGACCCTCACCCACACCGACCCTCACCCTCACCCACCTCGCACACTCCGACCCTCACCCACACCGACCCTCATCCTCACCCACCTCGCACACTCCGACCCTCACCCACACCGACCCTCACCCTCACCCACCTCGCACACTCCGACCCATACCCACACCGACCCTCACCCTCACCCACCTCGCACACTCCGACCCTCACCCACACCGACCCTCACCCTCACCCACCTCGCACACTCCGACCCTCACCCACACCGACCCTCATCCTCACCCACCTCGCACACTCCGACCCTCACCCACACCGACCCTCACCCTCACCCACCTCGCACACTCCGACCCATACCCACACCGCCCCTCACCCTCACCCACCTCGCACACTCCGACCCTCACCCACACCGACCCTCACCCTCACCCACCTCGCACACTCCGACCCTCACCCACACCGACCCTCATCCTCACCCACCTCGCACACTCCGACCCATACCCACACCGACCCTCACCCTCACCCACCTCGCACACTCCGACCCATACCCACACCGACCCTCACCCTCACCCACCTCGCACACTCCGACCCTCACCCACACCGACCCTCACCCTCACCCACCTCGCACACTCCGACCCTCACCCACACCGACCCTCATCCTCACCCACCTCGCACACTCCGACCCTCACCCACACCGACCCTCACCCTCACCCACCTCGCACACTCCGACCCATACCCACACCGCCCCTCACCCTCACCCACCTCGCACACTCCGACCCTCACCCACACCGACCCTCACCCTCACCCACCTCGCACACTCCGACCCTCACCCACACCGACCCTCACCCTCACCCACCTCGCACACTCCGACCCTCACCCACACCGACCCTCACCCTCACCCACCTCGCACACTCCGACCCTCACCCACACCGACCCTCACCCTCACCCACCTCGCACACTCCGACCCTCACCCACACCGACCCTCACCCTCACCCACCTCGCACACTCCGACCCTCACCCACACCGACCCTCATCCTCACCCACCTCGCACACTCCGACCCTCACCCACACCGACCCTCACCCTCACCCACCTCGCACACTCCGACCCATACCCACACCGACCCTCACCCTCACCCACCTCGCACACTCCGACCCTCACCCACACCGACCCTCACCCTCACCCACCTCGCACACTCCGACCCTCAACCTCACCCACACCGACCCTCACCCTCACCCACCTCGCACACTCCGACCCTCACCCACACCGACCCTCACCCTCACCCACCTCGCACACTCTGACCCTCACCCTCACCCACACTGACCCTCACCCTCACCCACCTCGCACACTCCGACCCTCACCCACACCGACCCTCACCCTCACCCACCTCGCACACTCCGACCCTCACCCACACCGACCCTCACCCTCACCCACCTCGCACACTCCGACCCTCAACCTCACCCACACCGACCCTCACCCTCACCCACCTCGCACACTCCGACCCTCACCCACACCGACCCTCACCCTCACCCACCTCGCACACTCTGACCCTCACCCTCACCCACACCGACCCTCACCCTCACCCACCTCGCACACTCCGACCCTCACCCACACCGACCCTCACCCTCACCCACCTCGCACACTCCGACCCTCACCCACACCGACCCTCATCCTCACCCACCTCGCACACTCCGACCCTCAACCTCACCCACACTGACCCTCACCCTCACCCACCTCGCACACTCCGACCCTCACCCACACCGACCCTCACCCTCACCCACCTCGCACACTCTGACCCTCACCCTCACCCACACCGACCCTCACCCTCACCCACCTCGCACACTCCGACCCTCACCCACACCAATCCTCATCCTCACCCACCTCGCACACTCCGACCCTCACCCACACCGACCCTCACCCTCACCCACCTCGCACACTCCGACCCTCACCAACACCGACCCTCATCCTCACCCACCTCGCACACTCCGACCCTCAACCTCACCCACACCGACCCTCACCCTCACCCACCTCGCACACTCCGACCCTCACCCACACCGACCCTCACCCTCACCCACCTCGCACACTCTGACCCTCACCCTCACCCACACCGACCCTCACCCTCACCCACCTCGCACACTCCGACCCTCACCCACACCGACCCTCACCCTCACCCACCTCGCACACTCCGACCCTCACCTACACCGACCCTCATCCTCACCCACCTCGCACACTCCGACCCTCAACCTCACCCACACTGACCCTCACCCTCACCCACCTCGCACACTCCGACCCTCACCCACACCGACCCTCACCCTCACCCACCTCGCACACTCTGACCCTCACCCTCACCCTCACCCACACCGACCCTCACCCTCACCCACCTCGCACACTCCGACCCCCACCCACACCGACCCTCATCCTCACCCACCTCGCACACTCCGACCCTCACCCTCACCCACACCGACCCTCACCCTCACCCACCTCGCACACTCTGACCCTCACCCACACCGACCCTCACTCTCACCCACCTCGCACACTCTGACCCTCCCTCACCCACACCGACCCTCACCCTCACCCACCTCACACACTCCGACCCTAAACCCACACCGACCCTCACCCTCGCCCACTCCGACCGTCACCCACACCCACTCCGACCCTCGCCCTCGCCCACTCCGACCCTCGCCCACTCCAACCCTCGCCCTCTCCAACCCTCGCCCATTCCAACCCTCGCTCACTCCGACCCTCACCCACTCCAACCCTCACCCACTCCAACCCTCGCCCACTCCAACCCTCGCTCACTCCAACCCTCACCAACTCCGACCCTCGCCGACTCTGACCCTCGCCGACTCCGACCCTCACCCACTCCGACCCTCGCCCACTCCAACCCTCGCCCACTCCAACCCTCGCTCACTCTGACCCTCACCCACTCCGACCCTCGCCCACTCCGACCCTCGCCCACTCCGACCCTCGCCCACTCCGACCCTCGCCCACTCCGACCCTCACCCACTCCGACCCTCGCCCACTCCGACCCTCACCCACTCCAACCCTCACACTCGCCAACGCCAACCCTCATCCACTCAGACCCTTGCACACTCCGACCCTCACCCACTCGGACCATTGCCAATTCCGACCCTCGCACACTCCAGCCCTTCCCAACTCCAAGGCTCTCCCACTCCGACCCTCGCTCACTCCAAACTTCGCCCTCGACCCCTCCAAACCTCGCCCTCGCACACCCAAACCCTCGCCCACTCCGACTCTCGCCAACTCCAACACTCATCTTCGCTGACTCCAACCCTCGCCGACTTCAAACCTCGCCCTTGCCCACTCCTAACCTCGCCCACTGCAGCTCTCACCCACTCCAACACTCGCCTCACCCACAACAACCCTCGCCCACACCAACCCTCACCCACTTCACCTCTCACCCTCACCCATCCAACCTTCACACAGATAGCAACAGACACACACACACTCACACAGATAGAAACACACATTCACACAGATAGAAACACACACACACACACAGATAGAAACAGACACACACAGAAAGAAACACACACACACACACACAGATAGAAACACACACACACAGATAGAAACACACACACACTCACACAGATAGAAACACACACACACTCACACAGATAGAAACACACACACACACACAGATAGAAACAGACACACACTCACACAGATAGAAACACACACACACACAGATAGAAACACACACACACTCACACAGATAGAAACACACACACACACACAGATAGAAACACACACACATCCAGACAGATAGAAACACACACACACTCACACAGATAGAAACACACACACACACACACACAGATAGAAACACACACACACACACACACACAGATAGAAACACACACACACACACTGATAGAAAGACAAACACACACACAGATAGAAACACACACTCACACAGATAGAAACACACACACACTCAGAGATAGAAACACACACACACAGATAGAAACACACACACACACACAGATAGAAACACACACACACACACAGATAGAAACACACTCACACAGATAGAAACACACACACACACACAGATAGAAACACACACACACACAGATAGAAACACACACACACACACAGATAGAAACACACACACACACACACACAGATAGAAACACACACACTCACACACAGATAGAAACACACACACACAAACACACAGATAGAAAAACACACACACTCACACAGATAGAAACACACACACACACAGATAGAAACACACACACACTCAGATAGAAACACACACTCACACAGATAGAAACACACACACACTCACACAGATAGAAACACACACACACACACACAGATAGAAACACACACACACACACAGATAGAAACACACACACATTCACACAGATAGAAACACACACACACTCACACAGATAGAAACACACACACACACAGATAGAAACACACACACACACACAGATAGAAACACACACACATACACACAGATAGAAACACACACTCACACAGATAGAAATACACACACACTCACACAGATAGAAACACACACACACACAGATAGAAACAGACACACACACACAGATAGAAACACACACACACTCACACAGATAGAAACACACTCACACAGATAGAAACACACACACACAGATAGAAACACACACACTCACACACAGATAGAAACACACACACACAAACACACAGATAGAAACACACACACACACACTGATAGAAAGACAAACACACAGATAGAAACACACACTCACACAGATAGAAACACACAGACACTCACACAGATAGAAACACACACACACAGATAGAAACACACACACTCACACAGATAGAAACACACACACACACAGATAGAAACACACACACACACACACACACAGATAGAAACACACACCCACACAGATAGAAACACACACACACACACAGATAGAAACACACACACACTCACACAGATAGAAACACACACACACACTCACACAGATAGAAACACACACACACACACAGATAGAAACACACACACACAAACACACAGATAGAAACACACACACACACACTGATAGAAAGACAAACACACACACAGATAGAAACACACACTCACACAGATAGAAACACACACACACACAGATAGAAACAGACACACACACACAGATAGAAACACACACACAAAGATAGAAACACACACACACACACAGATAGAAACACACACACACTCACAAAGATAGAAACACACACACACACACAGATAGAAACACACACACACAGATAGAAACACACACACACACAGATAGAAACACACACACACACACAGATAGAAACACACACACACTCACACAGATAGAAACACACACACACTCACACAGATAGAAACACACACTCACACAGATAGAAACACACACACACTCACACAGATAGAAACACACACACACACACAGATAGAAACACACACACACACACACAGATAGAAACACACACACACTCACACAGATAGAAACACACACACACACACACAGATAGAAACACTCACACACAGATAGAAACACACACATACACACACAGATAGAAACACACACACACT